>NW_014577136.1:643149-654414 GCF_000485595.1 Priapulus caudatus | reverse complement strand
AAACCACTGTTCTGATTGGCTGGATTTTAATCGCGATTAAAAACCACTGTTCTGATTGGCTGGAATTCAATCGCGCTTAAAATACATTTTAAGCGCGATTAAAATAGGTAGGTTTTGGCGGTAATGGCCTTCCATACACATTCGGCGGAAGTTTCGTCGAGTTGGTATGAACCCTCATATCTAAAATGCCTAAAAGTGCCGCTGTTTTCGCTATAACGACCGAACCACCGGCTGCAGGATCGTATACCGCTAACATGCGGCCTACTCGAGTCTCCGTCGCGGGTTCCTCATTAAATTTGTACGAGAGATATAATGATTTATACGTATTACCGATGAGAGCAGACATCATTTCGGTTCTTTCCTATATAAGGCGAGGGCGCTATATGCAACAAGACCATTAAAGCTATACTAGCAGTGTGTATGCGAGCGTGCGTGTGGCCGTGCGCGCGCGCGTGTGCGTGCTGCGTGTGTGTGTGTCGCAGTGCATGATTATCATCGACATTTTGTTTGTGCCAATACAAGATGAATTTTCAGAGACAATAATGCGGATTGCGTGATTATCGGCACGAATCTCCGTTATTGGTGATATATTATTTACATTTTTTATATTATGTATGCTCGCGTGCATGCTTCAATGCGTATAACCTGAGTACAGTGGAGCTTTACCTCGTCCGCTTGGCATTAGCTACGAGTTGATAGCGGATAACTTGATCTAGGATAAAAATATTAAAATCGTCTGTACGGAACAATAGTTAGAGCGCGTTCTAACGATTCTTATACGGACGCGAACGTTACACTAGCTAGGGCGCGTTCAGGTAATCTCACACGTAGTCACACGTAATCACACGTAGTAACACGTAATCATACAAAGTCACACGTAATCACACGAAGTCAGTTTAAGTCACACGTAATCATATACGAAGTCACACGTAATCATTCGAAGTCGCACGTAATCACACGTAGTCACACGTAATCACACGTATAGTCACACGTAATCACACGTAGTCACACGTAGTCACACGTAATCACACGTAGTCACACGTAATCACACGTAGCTACACGTAGTCACACGTAATCACACGTAGTCACACGTAATCACACGTAGTCACACGTAGCCACACGTAATCACACGTAGTCACACGTAATCACACGTAGTCACACGTAATCACACGGAGTCACACGTAGCCACACGTGATCACACGTAGTCACACGTAATAATGCGTAACCGCATGTTGCAAGTTGGCGCCTAAAAGGTAACGCCTTAAATCGACTAATAAGGCCGGGTACGAGCTATCTATAAAGTTATGTACACAATGATTAAAGTAGTGGGTTGAGCTAGTAATATTCCATGCTAGGCTATGTAGTCCGCGTGCAAATAATTATATGAGCAGGGACTTCGCCCTTGTCTAGAGAACAAACCCACAGGTAAAAATACCTACTGTACCGTCTTAGCGTTACATAACGCCTACATTTACGTTACGCCTACACATTTACATACGATTACATAACGCTTCCAAACCGTTACATAACGTCTAGGATTTCTAGTATAGAAAGTATATATATATATTTAGTCATATAGTGGTAAGTAATATAGTTTAAAATGCATACTAAACTAACAACTTATTTAAACGATAAACTTAAGTATGAGTCGATTCTTTAATACCGAGAGTAGTACGTGTGAATAGGGAATGAGGCCGCTATAATATTGAACTTGTTCCTATGTCCATTTTTAATATCATTGCCATATCACAATGGAATATCTAAATTTATATCCAGGGCCGGACTGGGAAAATCATTCAAGCCGGGAAATATAGCGCGAAATATAGCCCCAGTCAGGCCACTTTTTAAACGGGGGGACTGGGGGCAGTGGCGGTTCCAGGATTTCAAGGACGGGCTGAAAATAGTCGGGGGTGTGGGGGCCCTCCCCCAGAACATTTTGAAAATGTAGATAGCAGGAGATGGTGTTTGAGGCACTTTTGAGTACATGTACAGCCATCATTCTGACTACGACAATTCTCTTTTTAGTAGAACAATTCTTGCGCTTGCAGCGCGGCATTGATTGATGTACAAGGGGGGGGGGCATTATTAAATATGTAGTGGGTGACCACCGCTGGGATGAGGGCGACAGCCAAAACTCTTTCTTGGAATTGTGAAAAAAGGCTGCAAACGGGTTATATATAACCTGCTTTAACAATTAACACTCAATTACATAATTTAACCCATGCATCAGTGCCGTTTTGTACAGCTGCGCGACTATTATACTTGGCAATAATTAATTGGTATAGGTGTACAAATATTGTTAGTCTAACAGAGGGGGGTGGCTAGCCCCCCAATCCACCCCCCCCCCTGAATCCGCCACTGTGGGGGTCCCGGGACTCCCCCACAAGGAAAATTTTTGTTACAAAAACTTTATTCTATGCATTCTGGTGAATTCCAGTGCATGTGAATCACAAACTAATGAGCCAATAACTTCTTAGTTCAATATACTGTTATGAACCTCAAATAAAACAAAGATACATATCATTAAGGAGGGAAACGACTCAAGGACTAACATTTAACCGATAATTATTAAATAATAAGAAACTAATGTAATAATCATTTGGATGTACATACAAATATATATATATATATATATGGCCTGCAGGCCCCAGATATTTTTTTTTTTAATTTGGCAGGCCACTTACCAGTCCAGGTCAATGGGAAAACTCCCGGTGCTCCCGATCGCCAATCCGGCCCTGTCTATATCTATATCTGTGTCTATACCTATATCTATATGGAACATCCTCGATAAATATTGCTCATTGATTATTTGGATCAGGTTGGTCAGCTCAATACAGTTAATCGACAGACACGCATACACTAGTTGGCATGTCTACTGGAAAAGAACAAGAAAATGAAACGAAATCCGCAGCCCCGGACGGAGGATGGGGGTGGATGGTCATCTTCGGTGCTTCCGTAAATATGGCATTCACATGGGGACAACAAAAGACGTTTGGAATCTACATGCTCGACATCATGGACAGAATCGGCAGTGATGTGTCGCAGACCTCCGCTATACAAGGCGTCAACATCGCTCTATCGTTCGTTCTTGGTAGGTTCGAGTTATATAGTTTCCAGCCTATTGCCTAGAGTATGCAGCATAGCGCATTATCCAATATGTATTTTGATTACAACATTTTAAGAAAGGTTATTTTTAAAATACATAGTAAGATTAATAACGATATAATGTTTGTGTAATGTAGGGCCCATCGGTAGCATGATGATCACAAAGTGGGGCTGTCGACCGGTAGCTGTCGCCGGTGGCTTTTTGTCAGCAATAGGCATATCGCTCGGCTACGTGTCAGCGAATCTTCCTATGCTCTATCTTTCATTTGGAGTGCTTAATGGTAAGCTATGTACAATGCGTACCTATGTATAGGGAAGGAAGGAAATAAAGCGCTGAAAATATTCTGACAGATGGATGTTTTCCCTCACAATTTTCTTTGGTCAAATACCGATGGTTTCCATGATTGCAATTGTAATCGCCCATGTTGTTATTGTTGTTGTTGTTGTTGTTGTTGTTGCTGCTGTTAATGTTGTTGTTGTTGTTGTTGTTGTTGCTGCTGTTGTTGTTGTTGTTGTTGGTGGTGGTGGTGGTGGTGGTGGTGGTGGTGGTGGTGTTGGTGTTGGTGTTGGTGTGGTGTGGTGGTGTGCATGGTGGTGGTGTGGGGGGGCGCTGGTAGCGGCGGTGGCGGTGGCGGTGGCGTGGCGGTGGCGGTGGCGGTGGCGTGGCGATGGTGGTGGTGGTGGGTGGTGGTGGTGCTGCTGCTGCTTCTGCTGTGTTGTTGTTAAGTTGTTGTCAACATTATCGACATTTAATTAAATAATTGATGAATTGATGAAATTTTGAACTTTCCGTGTTCTTTCGATAGAGAAAGATGTTTCAGGCAAATATTTCCAACTTCCCTCGACTAGGAACATATAGAACTATAGAACTATAGAACAATAGTAAATGGATATACATTCTTGCACGAGGAGGAGGGGGAAGGGGGGCGGGGCGTTCTGCGTGTAGCATAGTTATTGTGCTGGCTGGTCATTACGGGTCGGGGCTGAATTGACTATACGAGAACAGGCCACACATGCTGTTAGATGCCGAACAAAATTATTGTGAATGTAAATCACATAATCCGGACGGGATGGTGGATGTGATATCAATGAGAAACGTTTAAAATCGTTTCAAATTATACATGCTACATTTACTCTTCAGTATCGATCAGGAATCCTAATTATCTGCAGCAATAATGCTGCTGTAAACGAATACTTCTGTAAGAGGCTGGATTGGGCTTCTGGTCTGCTATTCACCGGAGCTGTGTGGTGCTATTCTGCGCTCTCGTTGTACAAGTTTTGGTGAGGAATACACCTACACAGGAGCATGCCTTATAAACGGTGCTATGGTGTTCAATACAGTGTTTTGCGCTTCGCTCTTCAGGCCATTACGGCAAAAAAAGCAGGGAAGTGTCCTACGTCGAAGAAAACGCGCTCAGTGTAGTACGTGAGCTCGTCGATGGCTCAGCAAATGGCACTCAGCTCAGAACAACGTGAAATTAACATAGCTATATTCGCTGACGCGCGACAGATACGAGTACCCAAGACGTAAACTCAGACTCTTAGTCCACAACACGACTCTTGTCTGATTTGCCTGGGCAGTATTAAAAGAGCGCTCAGAGTGTGGATATTTTTGCTGGTGTATGGTCTTGCATTGCCTGGATTTTTCAACATACAGCATTGGTATCTGCCGTAATAATTAGAGTATTGAAGCTGCTGGAGCATCGAATTGAACGAGCATTCTCTGTTTAGGCTTATACGGGGCATGGAGACACTCAGTTAGGTGAGCCTAGTGTGCTGCAACATTTTGTTGGTGGTACGTAGGCATATATGGAAGATTATACGGCGGGCAGATTGGGTTCTGCATACTGCAATGCTGCCCAGGACTGGCAAGATTGGGTGGCAACCAATAAGGGTAATGAACTTTTTCTTTCTGGAGCTTGCTTTGTTGGCATCCTCATGGCGGCTGCCCTTTGCTCAATAATTGTGATGATGCAAGATATCGTGCCAGGACAAATTCCAGACGCTATTTACTGTGTCATTCTCTGTAGGCCCCGACTTCGTTCCTTGGCACCCTTCTATTAGGTAAATCAGGAGAAGCGTCATTTATCTTAAACTTCCTCAGCATGAAGGGGCAAAGGAACCTACTTAAAATATCATTGCTTAAGTATTTACACATAATATCATAGAAGGCCGTAGTAGTGCAGGAGCCCAGAGGGTCAGCCTAGCTGGAAAGAAACCAATTTTTTCTGCATATAGCAAATGATTCGGGTAACATAGTACATACCCATGTAAGGAATGTTGTCTGGGGCCGGCAGCGTGGTGGGTGTGGTCAGTGGGTCATTTGAAAGGCACCCGGCAAAATTGAGCTAGATTAGGCTGGAGAGGAAACCCATAAAACTACTGGAAATGTTCGGCATGGTCCGCAGTTATCAGGAATGGACACTGCCAGAATAATTCAGTGGTGGGCGCATGCCGCCAACCTAAAATAAGCCGTTACCCAAAATTGAGCTTGATTAGCTGGAAGGAAACCTTCTGGCAGCCCATTGTGAAATATTCGGCAAGTCTGCAGGTATCGTGATGGCACTGACGAGAATAATTTCAGTGGGTGGTGTATGCCGCAGAGCCCCCAACTGCTCGCAACCCCGAAAATTGAGCTAGATTAGCTGGAGAGGACCTCATGAAACTCATTGAAAGATGTCTCGGACTGGTCCAGGTACCAAGGAATTGGACACTGCCATAATTTTTTTAGTAGTGGGCGCACTCCGCCAGTACATTCAAAACGCGATACCGCAAAAATGAGGCCTAGGATTAGGCTGGAAAGGAAGCTCTGGCACCCATTGGAAAATGTCGGCGAATAGTCTTCAAGTATCGTGAATGGCCACTGCCAGAAATTATTCAGTGGGGCGGGTGTATGCAAAACGCCTCACCCCCAAATTGAAGGTAGATTAGCTGGAAAGGAAACTTTTGGACGCCACTGAAAATGTTCGCAAAGTCCAGGTATCTGGAATGGCCACTGCCAGAATAATTCGTGGTTGGTGTGCCCACAGCAGACCGCCCAAACTGCGCCCACCGGGCTTCCTTATTTAGATAGATTAGCTCAGAAGTAGATTAGACTGAGAGGCAAACCACTGATGCCATCGTCAGCTTGCGGTTTCTCTGACCTTTCTTTTCATGTTGTTCATTTACGAATAGAAGTCTTCCAACAAATCTCGAATGTGAGAACACATTGATTTGATGAAACACATTATTCCTATATCAAAGACTTCTTCTCACAACTTTCATGTTTATATACAGTGTATACATAAGTGGTTATATATACAGTAATAGTCCCACTGCAGGCGACCCCACTTGAGTGGGACTAAATAACTCGAAGGAAGAAAAAGAAGAAGTGTCTTCAAAATCATGCGGACAAGAAAATCCGAACTTTCTCTCATCGAGCCATACGGCAAATAATAAAAATAAAAATATTACTCACAAGGTCATCATCCAAGGTATTAACACAGGTATTTGTATTTCTATAAAATGAAGACAATAATTGACGAATTCAAATCGGTTATTGCGTCCGCAATTTAGCAATGCAGTAATTACAGATATTTTTTTATCTTCATTTACATTCCAGTGTCAGATATATCACAAATCATTTATAATCACCTATCAAAATTTAGTTCCAACCAATATTTTTATGTCATTTATCATATTGATTTCTTAACTTTACCAGCTTGCAGACCCCCAGAAAAAAGTGAAAAAATAAATAATACAGTGTCTCAATTAAAGGTGCTCACCATGTTTGCGATATCGAGCTGTATATAGACCAAACTTTGGACCGTAGCATTCTACTAAAATTTATTTTTTCCTGCCAAGAAGTTCTTCCACCCTCCACATCAGAGTCTCAACACTCCATGTTTCACATCGAAATCGCTCAGTACTTCCAACTCGGATATGTTCTCGTCACCTTCGAACCTCGCATGTTTTCTGGGTTGTTATTGACATTTAAATAAGCTCTCTGGTACGGCCGGACCGTTCAACATGTTGGCTCAAATAGGTTGTCCTTCAAGACACCCAAATCGGTTGGTGAATAACACGTCTACATGAGAATTGCTGTCCAGGCACAGTGTCCACACGGCGGTAACATACGTGTCCGTCCCGTACACTTCATCTCTAGGTTCGACGAACGGTGGGAGCAAGGCACAGTCAACGCCGCTTGGCCAGTGGTTTGTGTGTGTGTGTGTGTGTGTGTGTGTGTGTGTGTGTGTGTGCGTTGTGTTGTGTGTGTGTGTGTGTGTGTGTGTGGTGGGGGGGGGCGTGTGTGTGTGCGCGCGCGTGTGTATGGTTGGTGTGTGTCTCTCTCTATCTCTCTCTCTCTCTCTCTCTCGTCTCTCAATCTCCTCCTCTCTCCTCTCTCTCTCTCTGCTCTCTCTCTCTGTGCGTAGCTGGGCGTGGTGTGTGTGTGTGTGTGAGAGAGAGAGATGTGTGCGTGTGTCGTGTGTGTGTGTGTGTGGCGTGTGTGCGTGTGCGCGCGTGTGCGTGTGCGTGTGAGGTGCGTGTGCGTGTGGCGTGTGCGTGTGCGTGTGCGTGTGCGTGTGCGTGTGCGTGTGGCGTGTGCAGTGTGTCGCGTTGGTGTGTGGTGCGTGCGTGCGTACGTGCAGTGCGCGCGTGCGTGGCGTGCGTGTGATGGTGTGTTGTGTGTGTGTGTGTGTGTGTGTCTGTGTGTGTGTGTGTGTGTGTGTGTGTGTGTGTGTGTGTGTGTGTGGTGTGGTGTGTGTGTAGCGCATATAGGAAGGATGTAGAAGTGAGTGCGAACTAAGTGAACATATCACATAGTTCGATAGTGCGCGAATATTCGCTGCGGCAGTTGTTACAGGCCCACATTTCAGTCCGAGACGACGAACCTTTACCGCGTGAGGCGTACGCATGTCTATTGTATAACGGGCTAGACGTAACATCCATTACTATAAGTCGACCTGATTAAGAACAGTGGCGATTCGTTTATACACCGGCTGATAAGAAATAACGTGAGTCGCTCGTACGCCTTCTTCGATCATTCACTTATGTAAAGACGTATATATATATAGCGCATGCGGATAAAGTGTTACTGAATGCTGGGGTGATAGTGAAGCGGGTCACATTGTGAGGTGCGGGCGGCGGCTGCGCTGCTGCTGCCTGACTATTACTAAATTATGTCTTCATTGTAATGCAGTGCTAAATACATATATTTATGTTATGGATTTATATACACGGTGTAGTATCGTTTATGATTCTTCTTTAAACATTAATATTTTTGTGCTAAATGATCCCCTTGACTCTCTTACATATCAATATTCTTGTACAAAGGCCCGTCCGCTTAGTCGTCTACAGTGGAATATAGCCCCCTGCAAAATCAGTAGGCCATTGCCAAATGGCCCGCACCTGCCCCCTTCTGTTCTGGCCTGCATAAGACTAATTACGTAACTTACTACTAATACGATACTGGCAAATAATAACATGAAAAGAAAAGTAAGAGAAGCAAAGCTGACCGGATGATCCGTGTTTCTCTGCCAGCTAATCAAAGTAGATAATAGGCAGTGGGGCAGTTGGGGGTCTGGTGGGCACCACGCACTGAATTATTCTGGCAGCGCCATTCACGCTATCTGAGACTATGCGCACATTTTCCAATGGGTGGCCAGAAGGTTTCCTTCTTCAACTAATCTAATGCAATTTGGGGTTATCGGTTTTGAGTCTGGGCGGATGCGCACACCACTTAAAAAATTATGGGCAGTGTCCATGTCCTGATACCTGGGACGCAATGCCGAAGCTTTTTCAAAGGTTTCATGAGGGTTCCTCTCCAAGCTAATCTAGGCTCAATTTGGGGGTGGGGGCGTTGGGGGCGTCTGGCGGATACAACCCACTTAATTATTCTGGCATTGGCTATTCACGATACCTGAGACTATGCGACATTTTCCAATGGGTGCAAGAAGGTTTCAAATTCCAGCTATAAATCTAGCTCAATTTTGGGTAAGCGTTTTTTTAGGTCTGGCGGATGCGCCCGCACACTGAATTATTCTGGCAGTGTCCCATTCCTGATACCTGAGACCATGGCCGAAAATTTTCCAATAGGTTTCATGGTTTCTCTCTCAGCTAATCTAGCTCAATTTTGGGGTGCCTTTAATTTAAATGACCCCACTGACCACACCCACGACCGGCTGCCCGGCAGACTTACATTTCCTTACATGGGTATGTACCCGAATCATTGCTATATGCATGAAAATTGGTTTCCTTTCCAGCTAGGCTGACCCCCTGGGCTCCCGGTCTATAGGTGTAATGATAATATTCTCGTTTTTTTTCGTGTTTGGGTATGTAGGCTACTAAAAATAAATATTTAAATAATGATCGCTGCCATTTTGTTTATTCAAAATATAATACATATTGAAAATCTGACATTGGCTATCAATGGTTGGTTTGTAAATCAGATTTCAATAAATTCAGTTCCTGTAGATTTAATTGCGCAGCCCAGTATCGAATTTGCAAAACTTAATTAGTAGCAATAAATAAGTAAACCCGAGAATTTATATGCCACTAATTTGCATATTTTTTGTTCGTAGGAATCGTATACGACAACAGAGTAGATTCAGGAATATGTTTCATCATTATGGGCATATTTACACTTTTCGCCAGCCTGGCAGGCGGTTCTTTATCTATTATCACGAAGTTTGTCTATGCACCCGACGGTAACAGCAGCAGTGATTCAAACACCAAGATCGCTACGCAGAGATACGACGATGTGTACACGGAAACGAGTTGTCACTTATAACGTGACCCGATTGTATATAATTGATCATTTACGCACACGAATGTCTGTAACAAATTTATTAAAAATACCTCGGCCAGGATCCTGCGATAAAATGTAATCTTTGTACTAAATATGAATAATTACTAAACATAATTTGAATATTTGCAAACGTTTGCATGATTATATCACATTGTTATAACGATTATGGCATGGCGTTGCAAGGAAGTCTAGTCAACGAGATGAAACGAGACTAATTATTGCCTGTAATTTATACAAAATAGTGAACAGGGTCATCTAATTATAATTACGCATGTAACGTTGATTATAGTAAGATATGCCATTGTCACCGTAATTGTTTTTGCAGTTTTTCAATCATAAGAGTGATTTTTATGTATGCAAATAATTAATCTCGATCTGTCATTAGTATTAATTTCATTAATTTTTTTAGGCTGCACTATATTAATTCTGCACTATACGGCACTGGCCTGCACTGGATGGAAGGTTGTAATCGCCATGAATATGATCGCCAAGTAAATTTTCGGCAGTATTTGACATACATAGGGTCCAAGTTCCTAAATGTATTCGGTATGTAGTAAACCAATAAGCTGAAAGCTGATTGATATTGGTCATCTCCGAAGTACGTGATAGAGATTATGAGTTTATAATATGATATTATGTACTCCTACTAATATTATCAGGAGTGAATAATAGAGATTACATATCTAGATTAAAAAGAATATCTCTATTATTCACTCCTGATATTATATTGCATTAGGTTACCTTTTACGACTTTTTACGACGAATTACACTGTGTTATCGTAATTTTAACTTTAGCCTTCACATGCCCATGATTGGTGAAATATAGACCATCAAACGCCTAAGCTCCGTATTTTAACTCTAGCAGTTATGACATTGTTTTTTTTATTTCATTAATTAGCCTATACTACCCTATTTTAGTATTATCGCAACTAACCACCGATACCCATACGGCGCATCGATGCATGCATGCATGCATGCATGCATGCTTTCACGGCAATTTTAAAATCCCAATTTCCTGCGGCGTCGAACGAAATGCTTCACGCGTTTCTATGCCGTTGGTCGGCGCTAGTGTTGCGCGTGAAAAGCGCAAACAGCAGAAAGAGGCGATATGATATGACTACTAGGCACTTTAATTTAATTTAATTTTTTTTTTTTTAGAGTTAGGGTTAGGGTTAGGGTTAGCGTTAGGGTTAGGGTTAGGGTTAGGGTTAGGGTTAGGGTTTTTTTTTTTAAGTGCCTAGTAGTCATATCCTAAGTGCCTAGTAGTCATATCATATCGCATCTAACTGCCGGGTGCGTGAAAAGCAATGCATGGCACTGTACTACATAGAGAGAGAGAGAGAGAGAGAGAGAGAGAGAGAGAGAGAGAGAGA
>NW_014577136.1:635699-643139 GCF_000485595.1 Priapulus caudatus | reverse complement strand
CACATTAAGACTTTGGTAGTAAATAGATTTCGTATTTATTAGACATTATATTTTATTGAAACGCTCCAAGTGCCTGTGCCCGAGCTAGCCGCGCGCAACACAGCAGCGGCTTTTTTCAGTCGAATGATAAAAGATATATATAGCCGATAATATATGCTATAAGCTGACACTGTTGAACCGTCGTAAGCAGTCCCTTCAATCAGCGCGTAATGCGATGGCCGGTATTCTGGGACAAACCAGGCGCACCCTAATCGCGGACCTAATACCCTAAAATTATAGAAGATAAACTATGTGATTTATGTGCACTTTATGATATTGTGTTCCCTTTATTGTTTTCCATTGCAGGACAGTGTGAGGATAACAGCACAGAATACAGACGACAATATCGGAGAGCGTACGACGATAAGTGACATTGACATTGTGTAATGTGTCGCAGTTATAGGCCTATTGTTGAAAGCTTGCGATGCGTTTCCGCGTAAAGGTATTATCTCACCGGGCTGCGACTGTTGGCGACAAATTGCGAACGGCATTCGCGAGGGAGATTCCAAAATGTCTCGAAACGTTCGCAGGGGTTCTCAATTTCCTCGCGTGAGTCGCAGGGCCTCGCTCTCGTGTCGCTGGAATTTTGAACATGTTCAAAAAATTCGCGCGACAAATTTTCTCTCAAAATAGTCACAGAGTCGTCGCGGGTGTCTCGAACCCATCTCGAACCCTTCTCAATTTAGTTTCCGTGAGTTAGAAAGTGCGCGAAATGTGAAACAACTTTGTGAGGGGTTGGCGACCTATGAAACTATGTCAGCCTGGTCCTCATCCAGGTTGGGGTCCTCATCCAGCAGCTTCTGCACTTCTTCTCTGAGGTCCATTTCGCCTGACGTCTGATGACAAAACGATTGCTGGACTGGGAAGGGGCCCCGTATTTATATGGTCCAGATTTCTCAATTGTCACCATAACTGTCGCGCGACTGTTGCACGACATTCGCGCAACACTCGCGCGACAGTTGCAAGTGCAAAAAATTCGCTATTTTATTGCGTGAATGTCGCGCGAGTGTCGCGCGACATTCACGCGACATGTAACATTCGTGCGACATACGCGAACGTGTCGTAAGTACCGATTCAGTGTGATTCCAAGTGAAAAGCTAATTCGCGTATTTTCTCGCAATTTTGTGTCTCCAACTATAGTCCCGAGCTGTCGCAGCCCAGTGAGATACTACCTTAAGGACCCAGACCCCGGGACCCAGACGCTTATACCTATTGTTATAAACGTAACGGTAAATGCAAGGACCAACGTGAACGCGGTAGAAAGCGTGCTGCCTTTAAAAATTAAAGAAAACGTCGACCGCTATCGATCAACAACTTCAACAGTTGCAGTGCCACCTCTTGGCAAGATACAGAGATATCTGCCAGCGTATGAAAGTACAGGGCATTTGTTGTAAAAATCGTAGGTAGGCAGACGCAACAAATGTGACCGGTATTCTTGAATGCTCAGATGTAGGAGACTAAACAAACAGATTGTAGTGACTAAACAATAAATATTCTCGATGAAACAACCCAGACACGAACTGGACGAATCCTAATACGGTACGGACAACGTGTGATATGGTGTAATAAGTGGTTGGAGCACGATGGTGTCTCTCAAGCCACATCAACAACTTAGTGGCAAGCAACCTGCCCCAGGCTTGCAAGCTGTGTAAAGAAGAGCTACAACTATATCTTGACCCAGCTATTTTAACCTGACTTATGGAAGAACAAAAGTTAAGATGATGTTGCACTTTGTTGAGAGCAAAGGGAGAGAGATCTACCAGGCAATAAAGCCACCAAGGAAAAATTGAGAAACCTTCAAAGTGTGATCAAAGCTTTTGATGCCAACTTCAATTCTCATAAAAAAACACATAGTTATTCACGAGAAATCAGCAGACAGGAGAAATGCTCGAGTCTTATCTGTGGAAATTAAATCTGCTAGCGGCCATTTCGTCGACAGCGTCATTCGCCATCGTTATCATGATATATATATGTGCTCTGTCAGTAGTCAATGTGTGTGTGTGTGTGTGTGTGTGTGAGCTATTTCTGTGTCATTCCTCTGTGAGGCACCGACTTCGTTCCTTGCACCCTTCTTATTAGGTAAGATCAGGTAAAGCGTCATTTTATCTTAAACTTGTCCTCAGCATGAAGGGGGCAGGAACCTACTTAAAATATCATTGCTTAATGTATTTACACATAATATCATAGAAGGCCGTAGTAGTGCAGGAGCCCAGGAGGGTCAGCCTAGCTGGAAAGGAAACCAATTTTTATGCATATAGCAATGATTCGGGTACATAGTACATACCCATGTAAGGAAATGTTAGTCTGCCGGGCAGCCGGTGGTGGGTGTGGTCAGTGGGGTCATTTGAAAGGCACCCCAAAATTGAGCTAGATTAGCTGGAGAGGAAACCCCATAAAACCTACTGGAAAATGTTCGGCATGGTCCCAGTTATCAGGAATGGACACTGCCAGAATAATTCAGTGGTGGGGCGCATCCGCCAGACCTAAATAACCGTTACCCCAAAATTGAGCTTGATTAGCTGGAAAGGAAACCTTCTGGCACCCATTGGAAAATATTCGGCATAGTCTCAGGTATCGTGAATGGCCACTGACAGAATAATTCAGTGGTGGGTGTATCCGCCAGACGCCCCCAACTGCTCCCACCCCCAAAATTGAGCTAGATTAGCTGGAGAGGAACCCTCATGAAACCTATTGGAAAATGTTCGGCATGGTCCCAGGTACCAGGAATGGACACTGCCATAATTTTTTAGTAGTGTGGCGCATCCGCCAGACATCAAAAACCGATACCCCAAAATTGAGCTAGATTAGCTGGAAAGGAAAGCTTCTGGCACCCATTGGAAAATGTTCGGCATAGTCTCAAGTATCGTGAATGGCCACTGCCAGAATTATTCAGTGGCGGGTGTATCCGCCAAACGCCTCACCCCCAAAATTGAGGTAGATTAGCTGGAAAGGAAACCTTTTGGAACCCACTGGAAAATGTTCGGCATAGTCCCAGGTATCGTGAATGGCCACTGCCAGAATAATTCAGTGGTTGGGTGTGCCCACCAGACGCCCCCAACTGCGCCCACCCGGGCCTTCCTTATTTAGATAGATTAGCTCAGAAGTAGATTAGCTGGAGAGCAAACCACTGATCCATCGGTCAGCTTTGCTTCTCTACCCTTTCTTTTCATGTTGTTAATTTACAGAATAGAATCTTCCAACAAATCTCGAATGTACAACACATTGATTTGATGAAACAACATTATTCCCTTATATAAAGCACTTCTTCTCAACACTTTCATGTCTTATATACAGTGTATATATAGTGGTTATATATACAGTATAGTCCACTGGCAGTGCTCGATTACTTCTCACTAGGATGGGCGGTTAAATGTAGCGCTCAGGATGCGCTTCTAATTAAATCGCCATTTTGTTATTGTGTTCTTTTGGCAGGTCTTGATGAATTTTTTGATAACCGTTATGTATATTTCATGATGTGTTATTATATGTTGTCGAATCATGCACTAAGATTAATGCATGTCATGGTCACGTGAGGTAAACGACCAATGGGGCGTTCGACACGCTCAGTGGTGGACACGTCAAGCCTGAGGTAGATAGTGGCAGCTGAACCACGATAGCTCTGCACAAGGAATTCAACGTATTGCGCTGCCGCTGAACTACGGGCTAAACGATAGCTTGCAACCTCGCTCTGGCGTGCAACAGTGTGTCGGGAGTGAATAGTACGATTATGAAGAGGATTTAATGCAGGACAAACCCGGGCATAAAGGATTTTGTGCCGCCTTTCTCGACGTCGCGGCAGACTTACACTTCACAGCTGGTTATAGTTACAGGTACAGCTCAGCCTCCACGCCCGCCTCAGCGCTATGTTCGCTGGTCGACCTTGTCGGATCAACGTTTGCCGAAGGACGTTTTTGCCATCGCCGGTCATTCCTACTGCGCCGTGACCCGGCGACCACTGCATCTCACCGGACCGATTTCCCAACGACTTTCGGGACTAGTGTCTTTGCAGCCTATCGCTAATGCGGCGGCCTCTCCGCATTATAAACAGCAGCCATTTTTTGATATGTGCATGTGATATGTACGTTAATTTATGCGTAGTATTTCTGGATAGTCCTGTCTGTATAGTTAATAAACCCTACTAGAAATTACACTAGTCTTGCTGAGTTAATTTTGTGAGCCGTCACTCACAAAAAAGTGAGGGGAGGTGTAGACACGATGCGCAGATGTGGCGTTGGCACATGATGTTTGTGTTTGGTAAGACCCAAATATACACAAATCTATTCCAACCCAAAAACCTAATTTCTCCCACAAGTATTTATCGCACTACCACGATACCCATACGGCGCATCGATGCATGGCATGCATGCACTGCAGTGCATGCTTTCACGGGCAATGTTTAAATCCCAATTCCTCGGACGTGGTGCGAACGAACGAATCATTCATCTGGTTTCTTGCCGTTGCGTCGGCGCTAGTGTTGCGCGCTGAAAAAGCAATGCTGACGCTCGCTTACTACAATCTATTATATATAATCTTGATATATTATTATATATTATATATATATAGGAAGAGACGAGGAGAAGAGAGCACGGGTTCTGACTATCTGGGAAGAGAGGTGAAGAGGAGAGAGAGAGAGAGATGAGAGAAGATTAGAGAGATGAGACGAGAGTGTGGAAGGGGTGGCAGAGACGTGGTTAATGAAATGCCATAATGGACTATAAACGCAAATGGCATTATTCACAACGGACAGCTACAAACAAAAACGGACCAAGTTATACAGGCATGTGGCAGTCCGCCAGGCTAGATTCACGGACAACCGCATACTATAAACACTGACGTATACGGACTTGCCTAATATCAAATGTATAATCTTGAGTGTACGTATTTATTAGGTTAATAGTAGGTACCAGGGGTGCATAATGACAAACTTGTCATTATTCACCTCTGATAGTACGTGCATTCTGTCGCACTTATCATGAGTGCGCAGCCAGCCCCTCACAGGCACTTGGAGCGTTTCAATAAAATATAATGCTAACTAAATACGAAAATCTATTTACTACCAAGTCTTAATGTTTCTCTACTCTCTTTCACCTATTATTGCGACAATATTCCTGTAAATGCCGTCCAAATGCTCATCTGCAACACACGCTGGCTGCCGCACGCTAGCTGCTGCACACTGATACATAAATATTTCGTGTATTTTTTAAATCTTTTTTTTATTTTTTGCTGCAAGCGTGCGGCAGCCAGCGTGTGTTGCAGATCAGCATTTGGACGGCATTTACAGGAAATTGTCGGCAATAATAGGTAAAAGAGAGTAGAGACACATTAAGACTTTGGTAGTAAATAGATTTCGTATTTATTTAGCATTATATTTTATTGAAACGCTCCAAGTGCCTGTGCCCGAGCTAGCCGCGCGCAACACAGCAGCGGCTTTTTTTCAGTCGAATGATAAATGATATATATAGCAGTAATATTATGCCTATAAGCTGACACTGTTGAACCGTCGTAAGCAGTCCCTTCAATCAGCGCGTAATGCAATGGCCGGTATTCTGGGACAAACCGGCGCACCCTAATCGCGGACCTAATACCCTAAATTATAGAGATAAACTATGTGATTTATGTGCACTTTATGATATTGTGTTCCCTTTATGTGTTTCCATTGCAGGACAGTGTGAGGATAACAGCACAGAATACAGACGACAATATCGGAGAGCGTACGACGATAAGCGTGACATTGACATTGTGTAATGTGTCGCAGTTATAGGCCTTTGTTGAAAGCTTGCGATGCGTTTCCGCGTAAAGGTATTATCTCACCGGGCTGCGACTGTTGGCGACAAATTGCGAACGGCATTCGCGAGGTAGATTCCAAAATGTCTCGAAACGTTCGCAGGGGTTCTCAATTTCTCGCGTGAGTCGCAGGGCCTCGCTCTCGTGTCGCTGGAATTTTGAACATGTTCAAAAAATTCGCGCGACAAATTTTCTCTCAAAATAGTCACAGAGTCGTCGCGGTGTCTCGAACCCTTCTCAATTTAGTTTCCGTGATTAGAAAGTGCCGCGAAATGTGAAACAACTTTGTGAGGGTTTGGCGACCTATGAAACTATGTCAGCCTGGTCCTCATCCAGGTTGGGGTTCTCATCCAGCAGCTTCTGCACTTCCTCTCTGAGGTCTATCTCGCCTGACGTCTGATGACAAAACGATTGCTGGACTGGGAAGGGGCCCCGTATTTATATGGTCCAGATTTCTCAATTGTCACCATAACTGTCGCGCGACTGTTTGCACGACATTCGCGCCAAACACTCGCGCGACAGTTGCAAGTGCAAAAAATTCGCTATTTTATTGCGTGAATGTCGCCGCGAGTGTCGCGCGACATTCACGCGACATGTAACATTCGTCGACATATACGCGAACGTGTCTTAGTACGATTCAGTGTGATTCCAAGTGAAAAGCTAATTCGCGTATTTTCTCGCCAATTTGTGTCTCCAACTATAGTCGCGAGCTGTCGCAGCCCAGTGAGATACTACCTTAAGGAACCAGACCCGGGACCCAGACGCTTATACCTATTGTTATAGAACGTAACGGTAAATGCAAGGACCAACGTGAACGCGGTAGAAAGCGTGCTGCCTTTAAAAATTAAAGAAAACGTCGACCGCTATCAATCAACAACTTCAACAGTTGCAGTGCCACCTCTTGGCAAGATACAGAGATATCTGCCAGCGTATGAAAGTACAGGGCATTTGTTGTAAAAATCGTAGGTAGGCAGACGCAACAAATGTGACCGGTATTCTTGAATGCTCAGATGTAGGAGACTAAACAACAGATTGTAGTGACTAAACAATAAATATTCTCGATGAAACAACCCAGAACGAACTGGACGAATCCTAATACGGTACGGACAACGTGTGATATGGTGTAATAAGTGGTTGGAGCACGATGGTGTCTCTCAAGCCACATCAACAACTTAGTGGCAAGCAACCTGCCCCAGGCTTGCAAGCTGTGTAAAAAAGAGCTATAACTATATCTTGACCCAGCTATGTTAACCTGACTTATGGAAGAACAAAAGTCAAGATGATGTTGCACTTTGTTGAGAGCAAAGGGAGAGAGATCTACCAGGCAATGAAGCCACCGAGGACAAATTGAGAAACCTTCAGAGTGTGATCAAAGCTTTTGATGCCCACTTCAATCCTCATAAAAAAACACATAGTTATTCACGAGAAATCAGCAGGCAGGAGAAATGCTCGAGCTTATCTGTGGAAATTAAATCTGCTAGCGCCATTTCGTCGACAGCGTCATTCGCCATCGTTATCATGATATATATATGTGCTCTGTCAGTAGTCAATGTGTGTGTGTGTGTGTGTGTGGTGTGTGTGTGTGTGTGTGTGTTGTGTGTGTGTGCGCGCGCGCGC
>NW_014577136.1:621374-633133 GCF_000485595.1 Priapulus caudatus | reverse complement strand
CTACCGAACCATCCAGCTTCCTGATAGGACTTAAAATGGAAGGAAGAAAAAGAAGCAGTGTCCTCTTCCACCATCATGGCGGCCAAGAAAAATCACGCCGCTGAACAAAGTTTTCTCGTGCGTGCGTGCGTGCGTGCGTGCGTGCGCGTGCGCGCGTCCGTGCGTATTATGTTACGTATGGATATATAAACATAGCCTATATATTATCTATAGATAGTACATGTATATAATCAGGAGATAATGTATAAATTCTGGCATAGAATATATAAGTATGTGTAATTTCAAAGGACTAACCCCAACAATTTGGTGGCGTAGTTTCTTGCATTTAAGCATTTTTCATTACAAATTCGTGGACTCTTCCTTATTGGTCAGCGTGTGGCCTACTCTGCCAACTTACTTTGCAAAAATTTTGACTATGTATCCCTATAATGCCCTATATTGCTTTGCTTTTTATTCCCAGAATCCTAGAAAGTATGTACGCATGTTTATCTTGTAATTGCTATTGTTATTATTTTAGTAAAATAAAAAGAAATATATGTGGGTGCAAGGCATAGCTGTATTTGGGGCAATGTAGAACCCATATAAGTTAGTACATATAAAATTATCATAGTGTAAACCAACGTTTGAGTTACTCACAACGGCAACTGAGAAGTTACTGGTCGATCGAGGGTATAGTTATTCTTTTTGTATTTTTGTTTGCTTCTAATAGCGTTGACAAAATGCAGCAACCAGTATATTTTTGACCGCAACAATCTAATTTGGGTATAGTATACAAAACCGATAAAAATAATTAAAAACATTGATGTCACGAATCTACTTTTATACACTGATTCAAATGTTCAAGTTCAGTTTCATGTTTTTAACAGTAGGCCTATAGTTCCGACTTCTTAAATTTTATTCAGTATACTGCAACATAAATTAGCATCATGCATAATCACTTGAAATCCATCTTCAAATATCAACCTGCATGAAATACGTGTATCGCCTTTGAAACAGGGAATGTGCTGTATCCTGTATGGGAGACCTGGGTAAGATGGGACACGTTTTTTAGAAACCCTGTAAAACCCACTAAATCAACTTTACCTCTAAAATATATTTGTGGGTGATCAATAACAATGAAAAAGATAATATTATCTATGGTTACTAAATTTAAGTGAGTATTATTCGATTTATAGACCATCAAACATTTTGATCATCGTCCCATCTTGCCCCGCTGGTCTGGATTATTCATTGAGAATTTTCATACAAATTTGCTTAAAACTGATTTTAAATGGTAATAATGACATTTCATGACCAAGCTGCTTTAAAATTAAACATCTTTTTCAAATAATTCACATAATTTACTTTTGTAAATGTATTCCATGGATTTTTTTGACTCATAATTTTTTTTTTAAATAAGTTAAATTCTAAAATAAAATTCATGTCAAGTTGTTTGATTAATACAAAATGTAATAGAAACAGAAACAAAATCAGAACGCCTGTATATTTAATAAGCATCATTGTTATTGATTTTATATTATCGTATCAATATTAGTACGACAACTTCCTCCCACCTTACTACCATGCACTACAAGCAGGAATTTTCACTCGCGTCTCATACCTGCTGATACACAACACATTGGCCTACTCGAAACACAACAAATCTAAAATCTCATGAATCCAAGTCTTGAAATAACGAAACTTGACACTTACGTAAGAAAGATTTCAAAAGAACAAAAAAGGAGAATCCTTGATAAACAAACAATTTAGGTGATTTTTCTCCAAAAAAACTGCAGTGATTCGCTTTCCATCGATCAAGTAGAAGACATGGATAGGTGTCATGCCCTCTATAGCCATGTAAAAGCTTTATGTAAGCACTGTTTCATCTTACCCGATGTCCCATCTTACCCATGCAGGTCCCCCCTACGCTCTGTGCTATTGCTATTGCTATATTTTTTAGCCGTATCTTTCCTCTATTAAGTATAGCGCTGAGCCCCTATTTCCCTGGCCAAGGTGGTGGAACGGCAGGTTTGTGAGTAGTCAGCGTTAAGGTTGTAATCATCTTCGGTAGCGATGCACCTAACCTCCCCAGCATCTACCTGTCTGCCAACCGCCTGTACAAAGATGTTCACCTCTGAAAGAAAATAATCAAACTAACATGTAGCCGCGTGCGCAATCATCTACGGTAAAGGGGGTTTATACAGAGGCGAACTTAGCGCGTGGGTCAAATCATACACTGGAAACACTTGTATCAGGTTACATGATATATTTAATACTGGAAAGGCGAACAGGAATTGATATGATCTTGGTGGTTTTTGGATTTAAGTTTCTAGCCTACCCAATGTCTTAGAATACATCGATATAATTGAAGATTCTATTCACCTCATATATAGCTTAGAAAAAAGTCGATTGACTGGTTAACGTATGCTCTTGACTTACTTCTCTCTCGCAATTTACGGGCCGCTCGGCAGGTAGGCGCGGATGATGGACAGTTAGATTTTCCGTCCGTCACTACGATGATGGCCTTAGTGGAGTGGAAACGAGACAACATCTCTCCATTTTGGTACTTGTAATCAAAGAAGATGCTGTATGCTTCATCTAGGGCGGAGTGTGTGCACGTAGCACAACCGTCTAAGCTGATCCATTGTCCGTGGGGGTTGTTCGGGTCCGGCCTTACTGGACAACTGTTATCACCGTCTGGATGTGCGTGATGAAATATATGTTTAGTAATTTATAGTAATGCAGACCCACTTGAAATCATGATTACTTGATACAGCCACGCAATTTCGCCACTTATCAACTCTGAACATATGAGCATATTTTTTAATTTGATGTAGTCAAATACTTACGTCTATAGTATTTAAGGTTGTCGATGGCATTCAGGAGGCCTGGAAACGAATTGTACGTCCTGAAATAGTCAACTGAATCGAGAGTTGGGTAGCGAGCAAAGCTCAGCAACGTCACTCGGAATCTTATATCTATATTGTCTTGGAAAAGCTGCGCCCATTCCTAAAACAGAAATGAGATTATAGTAAGACTATCGCAATATAAATGCGGGCCATTTCGATCCTATACTGCATGATGCTCTATAAGGGCTACGCACAAAATCGCCGATATGTCTTAACATCTAAATAAACGCATCATATGCGCATCGATTAATATTGTAAATGCAGAACGTTTGTTTGATATGCTTCTTTAGAATAAATATAATAGATATAAAGTTATTAATGGCGCTGAACGTGACGAGGTTATTGATAATTAAAACTTACCCGCAGGACACATTTAGCGTTTCGAAATCCCTCCCGTCCGACGCTGTAACTGCGATCTACCATCAGGATAACGTCTACCTCTTCAATAGTCTGCGGATTCGCATCGATGGAAAACGGATCCGTGCGGGGAGCTACTTTGTCCCTGAATGCTACGATTCTCTTCGCGCTCTCGTCAATCGAGAAGAAGTCCGTATCTGCGCATCAACGACACAGCTTCACTATGGCATTATAGCGTTTATCACTAATGTGAAGCAAACAGGCGAACGCCCAGAAATGCTTGATACTATATGAAATAACATGATAATGTGAAGTTTATCGCTATAAGGCGTTACACGAATAAAGCTAATTGCGCTGAATAATAGATATAATTTAGTGTGCACTCACCATCGACTTGCTGTGGAGGAAGGGTAGTAGTGACTGGAGGAAGGGTAGTAGTGACTGGAGGAAGGGTAGTAGTGACTGTGGGAGGATTCGACCCTGGATCTAAAAACAAAATAAATCATATATATATATATATACATATATATATATGCAGACTGATTGACAGTTTACAGAGTTTAAAATGCATGAACTAGCTTATCGACGTTACGAACGCAGGTAGTCTTTAAACGCCAAACAACAGCATAGCTGGCATCCCGCGCTGAAACCATATAGAAATCGCGAATGATGCTGGCAGCAATGTTTGCTTTCGATTTACGCTGAGTTTCTATGCTGCGATGCTATTCATGATCAGAGATAAGCAATTTCATTTGCGCCATTTCAGCATTATTATCAGGATCGTTATAATATAGATATTATGACACTCCTGATATAGATATCTATATTATGACACCCGTCTTATTATTATATACGTACTCTGAACGCGATCGAAGAGCGATTGGGCATCGCTACCCTGAAGGGCAACGCCTAAAAGCACAACTACAGACAAAGTCTTCATCATTCTGAAATCAATTCGATGCGAAATCTTAATTAATGATGTACAATACCAACACTACATTCGATTGCTAATAGAACCTAAATAATTGTGTGCTATAATTCTAGCCTGATACGTTTATGCAATTCATATTATATACCTGCGTCAACTATAACGCTATATGTTCACACGTCTCTAACATGGAACAGACTGCACAATCTTACCTGAAGCTTCTACTAGCAACACACGAAACACTAAACTGGTTCGAGTGAAATTCTGACACTTGAATACTTGAGTAGATGTATATATATACCTTATCCATATATTTATATGGCTACGCGAGCATGCGCAAGGTCTTTTGGTCGATGGTTTGGAGTCATGGATCGCTGAATATTACCCGAGGCCATTAAAACGGAACTAGAAATTATCATTTCAATCTTCTGGGAACGGGTAAATGGCATATTCTTACATGGGACACAGGTAATTAATGGACCCCCGCCCAGCCCGCCTCCTCATTAAAATTACAGTGATCCTTCACAAACTATACGGCGCCGTTATTTTTTAATAATCAGCGATCCGGATACATCCTGTGCATACTGCTGTACGTCGTTATCTATATAGAATTGTTCCCCCCCCATTGCTCGCCGGGCGTGCTCACCACAAAAGCGAAAAGGTTATGAAAGTCACTACAAAAGAGATCGGAGAGAATCGCATACAGCTTTCTCGAATGAGTAAATGTTTCCGATGGGGTCAATCGCCTGTTCCGCAAACACTTTCAGTGTGTAAATGATGAGATTCAAAGAAGTTGGTCGACTGTGAAATTGGCGTCAACACGTATCATCTCTATAAAGTGTATTTAGATAACCTCGTCTCTAATTTGATTCAGACAATCTGTTTTTTTCTGTATTTTGATATGACAGAAGAAGCAATTCTGACTACCAGCTCGTACGTGAGGAAATTTAGGAAACAGAACCGGATCGTATGTCGCAAAGTAGAGCGCCAGCATTGCACGTGCTGGCACCAATTATAATATGATCACGATTTCTACGACCGGTTCTGTGAAATATACCTCTTGGAAAATATCCTACCCCGATCTTCTACCAGTATCTCATGGACCGACCATGACAATAGCATAATTATGATCATGATATATAATGGTACCAGAAGGTGCTCGCTACCTGCGTCTATTAAAATCACAAAGTATAATATTGGAAACGCACATGTGTCGTCCAGCAACGTCTAGTTTCATTGGGTTTAAGCTAAACATAAATGCGAGCGCTATCCAGACCCCTCCTCTCTTACAGAGCCAAGGCTAGCTTCAATGTATATATATAAAACATATTTAATATATAAAATATGTTATACTAGATGCAAGTAGTGTGCGGTACTACTGAAGGGTGCGCAAAAGCGAGATTCTAAGCCGCGGTGTAATTTACACAATATTTTACACATTTAAGGTTCTTATTGGTCTGGAAATTAAATAAATAAACAACAGGCGCATCATCCAGGCCCTCTTAATTTCATAGTATTTTCTATAAACCAAGACAAATGTGACATATACACGATTCGCCACATATACGCATCACGCGTGTACACACACACATACACACACACACACACACACACACACACACACACACACACACACACACACAACACAACACACACACACACACACACACACACACACACACACACACACACATACACGCACGCACGCACACACACACGCACACGCACACGTGTACCATTTACGCTGTGACTCTAACCGCAATTTAAACGTTCCAATGCTCTTTAATTTTGTAGGCAAATTCTCCCTCGTGCATCCTACATTTTCAAAATATTTTGGAGGAGGACCCCGGACCCGCCTTCGTGCTTCGCGCTGTAGGCTCCCCCCAACAGCATCCACTCTTTCGCAAAATTTTGGATCCGCCAGTGCTTCGTTTTATCGTGGTCTATGGAAGAAAAATCCATATATATTGAAGTGGTAAACCGAGCCATAAAACTGGTACTTGCTACGAATAATTGCGTAAACATATATGCTACCTACATTATATTCTTACGTCATTCTCTTATGATTCCCCGAAATCGCGTGTGTGCATGCATCCGTGAAAATACAGACTGATACTAGACGTACGCCCGTGTGTGATTCGTAACCAGCTAATGATTGGCGTTTAACGAAGGCAGTTCCGCGCGAACGTGTTTGGTGCAAGTTTGTAGTGTTTGGTGGCTCATTTTTACCAAAATATTAACAATCCTTTTTTTGAGGCGCCTCGGCTGTGTTGCTTTGATTTTCTTCTGTAACGGGGTTGTTGTGTGGGACGTTATTGCCCTTATCCTGAAGGCCGAGCTTTTGGATGTAGCGATGGTAAACATGTTTTGACACGTGTGGCATCGACTGAAGCAAATCGGGAACATGTATGTGAAATGCTCATGTGCTGGGTATACGACTGTTCTACATATGTACGAGGCGTTGGAAGAATGAGATTATCATATGACTTATATTCCTGAAGTGAATAGTCACGTTATAAATTGCTACATAGCGTCTATTCTCCGCATAGAAAGCGTTTGTTGCATAGATGCGTGTGCGGCACGGCATTTTATGCATATGCTTGTAGTGTATCGGCATAGGCCCATATATGACATGAACTGCTACCATGCGTACGTATATGCATATAGCGATCATATATAATATTTATTAACATAAATATGAATCATTTACAAGCCATTTCATTAAATTCAATTACAGACTTCATTATACATAGTATTATACTTTGATATGAAAAGCATTCATTGATGCATGAATGTTACGTTTCGTTAGAATTAAGTCGCTACGCAAGCAGACACAGAGTACTGGAATATACGTTAAATACTGGCGCAACGTTTACGCGTTTATTACTTATCTAAATACTATTACTCTGTACTCTATACTGTAAACTCCGAGGCAGGTATATGCAAGGAGTACGGTATTGCCAACTTCTATACGCGTTATAAGCAGTAGTGTTTTTTACCTTTTCCGATCATGCGCGTGTACGCGTGAGAGGGTGTGCGAGATAAGGATATATATATATATATATATATATATATATATATATATATATACATATATTGGATGGGGATGGGTGTGTTGGATGGATGGGTAGATGGATGGATGGATGGATGGATGGATGGATGGATGGATGGATGGATGGATGGATGGATGGATGCATGCATGCATGCATGCATGCATACATACATACATACATACATAGAAATACAGAGGTACAGAGAGTGAGAGAAGAGATAGAGGGGGAGGAGGGAGAGAGAAGCGATACGAGGAGAGTGGGGTGGGAGCGCCGATGAAAAAGAGAAACGACAATGAGTGAGAAGGGTAGAGTGCGAGAATGAGATGCAGAGGGATTTGTTAGTTTGATAGTGTATGTCGCATGTTTATCTTATAGGTGTTCCACGTATCGCAAAAGATTATCCACCTGCGATGAGGAGGTGAATTGCTATTTAGGAACAACGAAGACGTGCATCCAGATGAAGTGCGTACTTGATAGAAGCAGCTGGGTATGAAATCAAAGCCTAGGCCACACAACAACTGTGGATTGCCTAGGGAAATTGTAATGGTTTTGTGCGCTTGAGCAAATTCTGTGAGCACCATATCTATTCTGTCGATCACGCCGGTTTATCCATGGGTGGCAGGTCACTCACTATGTGGCAAGGGAATGTCAAGTGACAACATGATGGGCATTGACTATATACTATATACTAGCGAGAAACCGAAAGATAGGGGGCAGGAGAGAGATACTTACGAGAGGGGGATATCGATAGATAGAAGGAAGACGAGAGACGAAAAAGAAGAAAAAGAAACACGGATATCAGGAGAAGAGCCAAGGGAAAGAAGAGGAGCAGGATATGGAGAAGAGGATATGTCAGTGGCCAGAGAAACAGTGGAGGGTTAAGGAGAGTAAAGCGAGAGAGGGGGAGCGAGCGAGCGAGAGTCAATGGGAAGAACAGAAACCAATTATGGAGAGGAAGAGAGATTAGTGCGACATAAGAAGAGGGGCAGAAAGAGTGAACAAAAGCCGCATATATGGGGTAGAAGAGTCGGGAGTCAGATGAGATGTACATTATATCACATTTGTGAGCGAGTTACTGAAACTACTGACTGTAATACGAAATAAAAGACAAACGTTCATCGTATCAGCTCTATTACACGAATATCAGTTGTAACACTTGTCTGAGTGCATGAGTAAACTGCTGTTTGACGTTTTATTTGACGTTTGCAGAATTGTTGAGATTATTAGGATGAGTAAATTAATTACAATCGCAATGCGCACGTAGGCTATTATTTTATTTAACTCGCTGTTGCAGCAGCTTTTAAGTATAATAACGTTCTCATTCACATACAACCATGCATAAATACGATCGTGCCTCTGTGTTATCTTTCAACACGACGATCCGCTGTCGGAGCATATTTGACTGCATGCATAGATGACCCACTTCACAAATTCGCAATCACAAGGGCGGCGGCAAGTGGTATAATACACCGTTCCTGCTATTTTATGTTTAAATACTGCAGAGGGCAAGAAGAAGAAGGTGATGTACCACGTCACTACAACCGTCCACATCATAGCAGCCGAGACCGACAATACTCTGGTCATAGCAGCCGATCATGAGCCAGTTTTCCCTTCTCGTCGCGGATTCTAGAGACGAACTAGCGTCAAAGAAGCGTACAGCGGGTTTTCGCCCTGTCTAGTCCCTCTGCGCCTCTTCTCAGTGTCTGCACCTTGTGCGTTTGAATGTTTCTTGTGAGATCAAAAAATGCCTGAGAAAAAAACAGAGATGGCCGTGGTTAGGATGATTATGGGCACGACGTACGGCAACCATCCTCTGGCGTTGACACGATTGGTAGGAATTATTTTACGTGACATCCTCATCAATTTTAACAGGGGTGAATAAAGCAAAAATAACTTGTTTTTGGTCACTCTAGATTTTAGTAACACAGCACTCAAGTGAATTCATAGATATACGCACGCACGCACATATACATGCAAAATGGACAAGAATGCATGGATGTACGCGCGCGCACACACGAATACGCACACGCACGCACGAATCAATAAACCTTATCAACGTTGGTGCGAGTCTTTGCCGACGTTTCTATATAGGTGACTTTCCATTGATCAGCTTTGGCCTGGCCTTCAGGTGTGGTGACTTGCCTATTATCCTGCAAATCCACCTTGTTACCGACCAGGATAAAGGGCACTGCATCTTCTCCTTTTACCCTTAATATTTGTTCCCTGTGAAAATAGTAATGGGTTTGCTGGTATTACCGACAGATAACTCGACAGCTTGTCATCAATCTGCACGAAGAAGCAATATATTAAGTTTTAAATAATGCCGTTTTACTTTCTTATTCCTCGCAGTTGGTATGAAGCTATTCATTGGGCCTGTCCTGACGAGGGAACAAGATTGTTTTTAAACTGCTGAAATTAAAAAATCCTCTTTCTAATTTGAATTATTCTTCACACCAAAATTACTCGCATTCTCATCATTATCTCCAATCTCCAGGTTTTTCTTCCCCTTCTCCCTTCCCTTCCATTTCTCTCCATTTTTCCTACTTTTCCGCATCTTTCTCTTCCTGCTTCTCCTTCTCACTTTCTCCTTCTCCTCCTCCTCGTCGTCGTCGTCGTTTTCTTTCTCTGTCTTCTTCATACACCAACTCCCCATTTCCCCGTATTGACCTGTTCACCCAGCGGTGACCTGTTGTTTTCATGGCTTTATTGAAAGGACCACAAAATTTATTCCCCACTGATGTGCAAGGAGTAGCTGTGCCGTAATGTTTTGACCCCCAAGAGGAGGATTAATCTATTTGTTTACTGTTAACAGAGATCTATCCATCTATCTATCTATCAAGCTGTCTATCTATCAAGCTGTCTATCTATCTATCTATCTATCTATCTATCTATCTATCTATCTAGCTATATTTCTGTTTGTCTGTCTGTCTGTCTGTCTGTCTGTCTATCTATCTATCTATCTATTTATTTATTTATTTTTTTCTCCCTTCACTCGCTCCCCTCTCTCGTTGTCACTATCTATCTACTCCCCTCTCTTTCTTTCTTCTCTCTCGTTATCGCTATCTATCTAACCACTCCCTGTCAGTCTCTTTCCCCGCCCTTTCCTCTCTGAGATGAAAACTGCCACTCTGCGACACTTATTTTACTCTCAGAGCTTTCTGTTTACGGAAGTATTTCTTTCTATTCGATCTTGCGCTGTTTCTATCATTGCGTATAGATTTGAAGGAAGCGCCCTGTTGGCCATAGTAGGTTATAGCCATTTGAGCTAATAATAGGCATGCTCTTATCGATTATAATTTTCACGGATCGAGACCATAATAAAATCGCGGCAAATGTAGAAGATAGAGTGCGCATTGAGTCGTATACGCGCCTAGTCACCTGAAATCGTCGCACGCTGTGAACGACTCGCGTTCCGTGAGAGAAAACACGCAGAGAAACCCTTCACCGGACCGGAAGTAGTTATCCCTGATCGCTGCATAGTCTTCCTGTCCTGCCGTATCGAGGATGTCTATGTGCACCTCGTTCTCGTCCACGACCACTTTCTTCCTGTAAGAATCGGCCTTGGTCGGTTCGTAATCCTCCACAAACTGTAGGGCGAATTAAATCAATAGAGGATTTTGTAGTACAGGACGTGTCACCTATGCCAACGATAATCGAGAGTGACCAGATGTTTCTGGGCGGCAACGCAGTAGCAGTCAGCCATGCAGCCAAAATTCCTTTGCATCGAGAATATGTTTACCGTCTTCACCTGTAAAATGTAGGTAGAAGTAGTAACTCTACTCTAGCGCTAAACAACATTGTGCAGGCCTCCATTGCTGCTACTCGGCTCGCAACGTGCAGCATTAATGTACAGTAATATCACACAGTTCACGCTACGAAGCCACGGTAGCCGTTTATCGACGTACTATCGCCACAACCGTCTGTCAGTCCCGCTAGAGACAAGATAAACCATCAAGTGAATTACCCTGAATATTTAACGCAAGCGAATAACGTAACGTTTCGACGTTTGCGTATGTAACAGTATCAGGAGTGAATAATAATAGATTATTATATATCTATAGAATAATAAATCTATTATTATTATTCACTCCTGACAGTATGTAACAGTGCGTGCGTATGTATGCGTAAGTAACTGAGCTGCAGACAGCCTAACTACGCGGCATATGTCACGTTCGCCAGCGCTAATCGATCGTCACTCGAATATTTACATCGTTATGCCACGCTCGAAGCATATGATAAAAGACTATCTATACGAGCATCGCAAATTACATTATTACTTTCCGCCGTGCCTAGAAGTAAAACGAGAATGCATGCACCCAGTATAACTATGGCTCATAGGGTCTATGTCCCCCAGGGTACTTCCGGAACGTACCCTGGGTACGGTCCGGTATACCGGAACGTACCCTGGTAACCATCTGATATGGTTAGGGTTAGGGAGTAGGCGTAGGCAACTCCCTAGACTCGTTAGTGGAGTAGGCGAGGTACGGTCCGGCATATTAGATAGTCCCAGGACCGCACCCAACGTACGAACCC
>NW_014577136.1:610633-616349 GCF_000485595.1 Priapulus caudatus | reverse complement strand
CACACACACACACACACACACACACACACACACACACACACACACACACACACACACACACACACACACACACGCGCACACACCCACACGCACACACGCACACACACACCACAGAGAGACACGCGCGCGCGAAAGCACGCACGCATGCACGCACACACGCATGTATATATCGCTATACGCTTATATCGGAAGAATGATTTTATTCATTATAGCGCGCCGCTGATCGTGTCCTACAATTACGGCGTCAGGCGGCAGCGACGGCCACACAAGCCCGTGCCACATACAGAGCAGATGATTCGCACTGCTGTACGGCTGATGTGCTGCAGACATTGATGGCCTGCACAACCGGCGACGCCTAGCAGATCGAGAATTCATAATTATATGATATATTTTATTTTATATTTTTTGGAACACTTTTTTTGTAGGTAAATATTATTTTTGCCCACTTTTTGGCTGAAAATTTGACCAAAAACATTTATTTTCAAACCCGGAAATGATGGAACCATCCGAAAGTACGAAATCGAATCTCAATTTTATACGCAGAACGTAAAAATCCTAGCGCTCGACTATACACTGCAGCAGAAAAGTAAAGAGGAATCCTAGCGCAGCAGAAAAGTAAAGAGGAATCCTAGCGCTCGACTATACACTGCAGCAGAAAAGTAAAGAGGAATCCTAGCGCAGCAGAAAAGTAAAGAGAAATCCTATTGCTCGACTATAGTCGACACTCGGCCTATAAGGGTTTTAATGTATGTGATAATGTATGTCATAATACGTGCTATCTGTATCTGATGAAATACAGATAGCACGTCTTATCACATACATTAACCGATGTTCAGTCATCCGTGTCCGTGATCAGTCAACCATGTACACGTTCTATGGCGCGCCTCTCTATATAACTGACATATGAATACATGTACATGGTTCACTGATCACGGACACGGATCACTGAACATCTAAATTAAATTTATTTCGCAGGACTCACTGAAGCAATCGTATGAAATGCCGAAACGAAAGCGATCGTCTTTGGGCAGTTCAACTGCAAGGGCAAACAAACTGGCCCATCAAAGAGCACGCTCTGCAGAGAATGCCGAACAGCGCGAACTCCGACAAAGAAGCGATGCCGCAACCCACCAGAGGTCACGTGCAGAGGAGAGTCTAGAACGGCGCCAACTCTGTCAAAGAAGTGATGCCGCAACCCACCAGAGGTCCCAGCACAGGAGAGTCCAGAACGGCTCCAACTCCGTCAAAGAAGTGATGCCGCAACCCACCAGACGTCACGCACAGAGGAGAGTTTAGAACGGCGCCAACTCCGTGAAAGAAGTGATGCCGCAACCCACCAGAGGTCACGTGCAGAGGAGAGTCAAGAACGGCGCCAACTCCGTCAAAGAAGTAATGTCGCAACCCACCAGAGGTCACGTACAGAGGAGAGTCCAGAACGGCAAGAATTCCGTCAAAAAAGTGATGCCGCAACCCACCAGAAGTCACGTGCACAGAAGAGTCCAGAACGGCGCCAACTCCGTCAAAGAAGTGATGCCGCAACCCACCAGAGGTTACGTGCAGACGAGAGTCCAGAACCGGGCCAACTCCGTCAAAGACGTGATGCCGCAACCCACCAGAAGTCACGTGCAGACGAGAGTTCAGAGGCAAGGAGGGCCAGGGAACGTACTGACGGTGAGGCAACAGCATCTGCAGCTGCTGCCAAAAACATTTCATGGCTCAAGGCAGCGTTCTCCTACGACCTCAACAAAGACTACACCTCCAACCCAAAGGTCTGAAATTGGCAGGATGGACAACATCTTCAGACACTGCTCTGCCAAGAAGTGGCTAGGGGAAGCTCCAGGAATGTGCTGCACAGGAGGCAAAGTAAAGCTGGAGGCCCTCCAAATGCCACCAGAGATCTTCAGGTAGCTGCTCTTACAAGACAGCCCACGTGCCAAGCACTTCAGTGACAACATCTGGAAGTACAACGCGCACCTACGACAACGAAGTCTGTGGCACGTACAGGGAGGCCAGCGCCAAGTACGGTCTTCTGGAGGATGACGCGCACTGGAACCAGACCCTGGAGGAAGCAGGTACCACAGGGGTGCCAAGACAGCTGCGCCAACTCTTTGCCATCATGCTCACGACCTGCAGCCTGGCAGAGCCGTTCAAGCTGTGGGAAGCTCACAAGGAAAACATGGCAGAGGACATCCACCACCGAGTGCAGCGCCAAAATCCTGAACAGGAAGTGACCTACACAGATGCCATGTACAACGAGGCGCTGCTGGAGCTGGACAACCAAGTTCAAGCAATGGGCGGCAAAGGAGTCCACATCTTCGGCCTGCCACAGCCAGAGCAGAACAACAACGCACTCGCATATGTATACCTGCAAGAGACCAACCACAGACCAAATGGCAACATACGTCAATGGCAACGAGATGCGCCTGGTGGAGGATCAGCAGCGTGCCTACGACGCCATCTTCGCAAGCATTGAGGAGGAACGTAGCGGCCTCTTCTTCCTCGACGCTCCTGGCAGAACAGGCAAGACCTTTGTTACCAACCTTCTTCTGGCCAAGGTCAGGCAGACGAGGAAGATTGCCCTGGCAGTTGCTTTAAGCGGCATTGCTGCCACCCTGCTGGACGGAGGGCGCACTGCTTACTCGGCCTTCAAGCTGCCATGCAACCTGGCAAAGCGGCAAAATCTAACCTGCAACATCAACCGTGGCTCCACAAAGGCCAAGCTGTTCCAAGAGTGCAAGCTCATCATCTGGGACGAGGCAACCATGAGCCACAAAGGCGCCTTTGAAGCACTCGATAAGACCCTACAAGACCTTCGGCACAACACAAACGTCATGGGAGGTGTGACTGTCCTGCTCTCAGGCAACTTTTGCCAAACCTTGCCAGTCATCGCCAAAGGAACAAGAGCAGATGCTGTATATGCCTGCATCAAGTCCTCCTACCTCTGGAGCAAGGTCAACCGCCACAGCCTGAAGACCAACATGAGGGTGCAGCTCAGCGGCGATGAAGAAGCTGGCCGCTTCTCTCAGCAACTGCTGGAGGTTGGCAATGGCAGACTCACCACTACAGCTGATGGCCAAGTCAAGCTGCCATTCGGCAAAGCAGCGGCGGACATCACCCAGCAGATGACCAAGGTCTTTCCAAACCTCCACATCCGCTACCAAGACCAAGACTGGCTGAACGAGCGAGCCATCCTTGCTCCCAAAAATTTGGCCGTTGATGACATCAACGCCAAGCTGCTGGAGCAACTGCCTGGCGACCCAACGAGCTACAAGTCGATGGACACAGTTCCTGACCCTGACCAGGTGGTGCACTATCCGACCGAGTTTCTCAACAGCCTCGCGCCCTCAGGTCTGCCACCACACAACTTGGTGCTCAAGGTCGGCGCGCCCATATTGCTAATGCGCAACCTGGATGCTCCCAAGCTCTGCAACGGCACAAGGCTCACAGTCAAGCAGCTCATGCCCAGAGTCATCGAAGCCAAAATCACAACAGGCAAGGGCAAGGGCGAAAATGTCTTCATCCCAAGGATCCCGCTCATCCCATCAGACCTGTCATTTGAGTTCAAGAGGCTGCAGTTTCCAGTCAAGCTGTGCTTTGCCATGTCCATCAACAAGGCCCAGGGCCAGTCTCTCAAGGTGGTTGGACTCAACCTCAGTCAGCCAGTGTTCTCCCATGACCAGCTCTATGTGGGGTGCTCTAGGGTGGGTAACCCAGACAACCTCTACATCCTCTCTCAAGATGGCAAGATCAAGAATGTTGTGTACCAAGAAGCGCTGCAAAAATAAACAGAAGTTATATTCTTGGGACAGATTTATAAAATCCGAATAACATCAGTACAGCCGTCATGGCAGACTAAATTCTAGCTCTTTTCTCTTTTATCCCGGGCATCGCCAGGTAGCCCAGCTAGTATATATATACATTCGAGAAAAGGGAGGGGTGCAGATCTAATAAGCCACTTCGCAGTTACGTATTGAGCATGCGCGAGATTCTGGCGTGAACTTTTGCCAAGGGTCAATTGTAAATAAACGGCTCGCTGTGTCTCCGTTGCGTGTGATAGTAAGTGGAACCGTACGTACTGTATTTGTCCAAGTTTGAAATAAAATCACATTTAACTAAGATTTGCCCAATATAGAATGTGTGTAAACTTCATTTATACATGTAGAACAAATACATGTTATTTGTTCAATTTTGTTGTCTAGTTACTTAGTTGATAAATAGAAAAATGCTTGGTTATAATTGATATCCAGTCTTTTAGGTGTAGGGATACATGTTTATAAAGGACCCATGGATTGATTTCAGTACTAATTATGCCAATAACGTAAAGATGCATGTGTGAACAACTTTCGAGTTTACCTAGTAGCTATTTGTACACATAAGAAGTAAGACATTCTAAAACTATTTTAAGTTCATCATTTATTGAAAGGTTTTCTTAATATTTTTCATCCTCACCAAAGTTTCTGTAATTGTCATCATGGACATCTGACGTCTCCATCATCATTTTCTTATTGCATCATTCATACACATGCAGTTACATCTCATTCTCAATTATATACTTAATAAAGCAACGAACATTCAATAATTAAATAGCATTCGTTAATAAACATAACATTGTTTGAATGCATACTATTTCAGTTATTAGTATTTTGATTTACAATTGTAATACCGCAGAAGTACACAGTAAGCAATTAGCAGGGGGAAAAGGGTAGAACCACTATTGTTCTATTTATATTATTATTCTATTTATATTACTATGCTATTGTTCTATTTTGGGTACATGCCCAGCTGTGTAGTCGTGACCATGTGACCAGCCATTTATTAGAGACAACCAATTACAGGCGGTCGCGCTACAGCGGGGTTGACGATAAACAATAGGTAGGCAGGATCTTTAGATTGGGTATAAAATCTCTTGCTCGGCGAGAGAGAAGGACAGACAGACCGAGATAGATATAGACTGCACATCCATTTAGATAACCCGTCGTCACATCATTAGCCTCGTAAGTTATGACAGTGTCTCGCGTAAACCTCGTGTACGCGGCTGCCCGTTTATGGGATTATACATAGTTTAAGAGGTAACGATTAAAGAGAGTAACTAGGATACGTATATCACTGCTGTTGTGTACTTTTCAATGTGTGGTTGGAAACGGAAAGGTTGAGGCCCGGAGTGCAAGTGACTGCATCTGCTAATGAACGGTTTGACTGTTTGAAGTACCTGTTAATCGTTCATCGTCTACCTTGTGGAGAGGGCCTGAAGCTGAGAGCAAGTGACTTCTCCTACTGAATGAACGGTTTAAGTAACTTTTGTGATCCGGCGAGACATTATAAATGGTTTGAAAGGAACTAGAACGTAGTTACCTATGCTATAGTCGGCTGCTGTAAATTGGTATTGCACATTCGTTGTCATGTATATTTACAATGCATGGTTTGGCAGAAATACTTGTAAACAAGCATACGTGTAGTTTCGGTGTGTATGTTATTTGCACTGTTACACAATGTGTCAAGATATGTGCCTGATAATTGTTGTCATACATGTACATGAACAATATCCACAGTAATGAGCAGCGCATGATGTCCCTCTATTAGTGCATGTGTTATGCATTAATGTTTGTTTAACCATTGTTTCATGACTGTTAACTGTGTATGCATTACTATTACATGTAGTTCTAGAGCATTTGGTGTGAAGCAATATGACACAGGCACCTCCCAATAACGTCTATGT
>NW_014577136.1:599683-610623 GCF_000485595.1 Priapulus caudatus | reverse complement strand
CAGAGGAGTCTCCTTACAACTTTTTTAACTAATAGGCCTAGAATCATGTGTGATCGCTCTTTTCTATATAGGGTTGACCCAGTAAATCCATTTCTGATGTTACTTTCGCGATTAAAGGTCAGGATCACCCAATAACGTTTATGTGCTTGGAGTAAAGGAGGATATGGTTGATGAGTGGAAGATTTTCAAGCAAATGTTTAGCAACTACGCTATTATCGCTGAATTATCTAAGAAGCCTAAAGAATACCAGAAGGCAGTTCCAGAAGGCAAGAATGACAAGACTGGTAAGAAGTACAAGATACATTGCATTGTAATCAGAGAAGATGGATTGACACCTCTTCTGAGTGGGCATGCAGCAGAACAGATGAAGCTTCTCACTGTCCGTTATGAGAACTTTGAGACAGTGAACTTAGTGTACTCTCAAGTTGTGATGGATGAATATCCTAAAGTGTTTGATTGCTCAAAGGTTGGCAGTTTGCAGGGAAAGAAGATCCATTTGACGCTGACAGAGGATGCAAGACCAACAGTAAGACCAGCTAAGGTAGTTCCGAAAACACTTAGGAACAAAGTGAAAGCGGAACTAGATGAGTTGGTGAGCCGAGGGATTATCTCAGAAGTGACAGAACCCACTGATTGGGTGAACCAAATGGCCATAGTCCAGAAGAAGTCTGGGAAGATGCGTCTCTGTCTAGATTCCTCGACCTCCTCGACCTCCTCGACTTTTGAATCGAGCGAGCACTACTCATTGCCAGTGCTAGATAACATCCTACCCCAGCTGTCACAGGCAAAGGTTTTTTCCATCTGTGATTTAAAGGATGGGTACTTTCACTGTCTTCTAGATGAAGAGTCAAGCTTGCTAACGACATTTGCTACGCCGTGGGGAAGATATAGATACAAGAGGCTCCCATTTGGCCTGAATATTAGCAGTGAGGTGTTCCAGAGGCGTCTGCATCAAGCGCTTGATGGCTTGGATGGCGTACGTTGTGTTGCAGATGACATCATCGTCTGGGGCGCTGATGTGAAGGAGCATGATAGTCGTCTTTGCAGCCTACTTCGAAGGTGTCGGGAGATTGGAGTCGTACTCAACAGGGACAAGTGTCAGTTCCGACTAGCCGAGATCCATTTCCTGGGTCATGTCATCTCACGCAATGGGTTGAAGGTAGATTCATCAAAAACTGAAGCCATACTTCGTATGGAGTCTAGCTCCACAGAACAAAGATGATATTGATCGACTTCGAAGAATGGTAAATTACCTATCCCGGTTTCTTCCAAGACTGGCAGATGTGATGCAACCTTTGAACGAACTCTCCCGTAAGAATGCTGAATGGACTTGGGATGCCAACCATGATATGGCAATGCAGGAGCTGAAGCAGCTTATGACTGAAGCGCCAATATTGATGTACTACGACCAGACAAAGCCCCTTGTAATTCACACTGATGCTAGTGCAAGGGGACTGGGTGCTGTTATGACTCAAGATGGCAAGCCGGTAGCGTATGCCAGTAGAGCATTGCGAGACGCAGAACTTCGCTACTCTGTCATAGAAAAAGAGTTGCTAGCCATAGTGTACGCCCTTGAAAAGTGGAATCAGTTCACTTTCGGTCGCAAGGTAACAGTCTTCTCAGACCACATGCCTCTCCACAGCATCACAAGAAAGCCGCTGGATAGAGCACCAAAACGGCTCCAGGGTTTATTGCTACGAGCACTAGCATATGATGTTGATGTCCAGTACATCAAGGGGAAAGAGAACCACTTGGCAGATCCCCTAAGTCGGTCCTTCCTGAAGTCCCATGACGGCCAGGAAGACATCGAGCTGGTAAATGCAGTTAGTCATCTGTCTCTGCCAGAAGAAGACATTCTCAAGATGAGAAAGCACACGTGTGAGGATGAGGGCTTACAAGCATTGAAAAGTACTATCATGACTGGATGGCCTGAGTGCAAGGCACAGCTCTCACCACACGTGATACCATATTTCAACCTGAGAGATGAGCTCACTGTAGTTAATGGCTTAATTTTCAGAGGAGAGCGACTTGTAGTTCCCAAGGCAATAAGAAGAGATATCAAGACTGATCGCCATATAGGCCATAGTGGAGTGGAAGCGACTCTCAGACGAGCACGTGAATATGTCTATTTGCCGCAGATGGCCCAAGAAATAATTGAATGGATTCAGACATGCGCAACATGCATGGAGTACTCAAATGCCCAACCTCAACAGCCTCTGATGTCACATGAGGTACCCAACCGACCATGGGAAAAGATCGGAGTTGATCTTATGTTTTTGGAGGGTGAAGAGTACTTAGTGACAGTTTGCTATAGATCTAACTTCTGGGATCGATTGTATAAGTCGACTGCGAAGAGTGTGATCAACAAGTTGACCAACCATTTCGCTAGGTATAGAATCCCGGATGAGATGGTAAGAGATAATGGACCTCCGTTCTCGTCAAGAGAGTTTGCAAGCTTCATCAAGAAGTTGAATATTAAACACTAAACTATCTCACCCTATAATAGCAAAGCGAATGGGCATGTTGAGTCGGCAGTCAAATCAGCGAAGAAAGTCATGAAGAAATGTCGGAGGTCTGGTGAAGATCTACATCTCGCGTTGCTGAATTTGAGGAACACTCCTACGCAAGGTGTCGACTCCAGCCCTTCACAGAGATTCCTCGGAAGGCGTACTAAGACAAGAGTCCCAACGACGTCCTCACTTCTGAAGCCGAGGAGTCACGAGACTAAGCACGCGATGCAACAACTCGAGCTTAACAAGAAGCGTCAGGCCAAATACTTCGATAGGCATGTGAAGGAGCTGCCTGAACTTATTCAAGGCGACGTTGTCAGGATGAAGCCGTTTCGACCAGGAGAGAATCGTTGAAAAAAAGGAAGGGTACTTCGTTAAAAGTAGTGATGATAATACTACATGATAATAATCCATAGATAATAATCATGATAATACACAATAATACCGCATGATAATAATCAGCGGGTGATTCAGGGTGATCACACTCTGTCGACAGTGCCAACAAATCATGGTTTTCGGTCAAGCAGCGCAGCAGCAGCAGCGAGGCCCACGCAGCAGCACGGGCCGCAGGGAGGAGGGGGGACCCTAAATGTGCCAGTGCAGCAGCAGCAGGGCCCACGCAGCATGGGCCGGAGGGAGGAGGGAGAGAAACCCTACGTGTGCCAGCGCAGCAGTAGACATACGTCCCCGCAGCACGAGCGCGGTAGGGTTGCCCCTCTGTGCGTCAGGGCAGTACCGACATTATTCCTAAGATTATTCCTAACATAAACAGCCACTGAAGCGCCTCCTAGAAACAACGTCAGTAACTGAATTTTGGTGCAGTCAGCAGATACGCGAGGCCTACCCGGCTATGGCTCGTGAAGCTATTTCCGTTCTAGTTACGTTTGTAACCAGCTACCTGTGTGCAGCAGGCTTTTCAGCGATGGTTACAATCAAGACAAAAGCCCGTAACCGCCTTGACATCCGCAGAGACATGAGAGTCAGTCTGTCAAAAACTGAACCGCGGTTCAAAAAGTTAGTTTCTGCCATGCAGCAGCAGTCTTCTCATGGAACTGTCGTTTCGTGCGCAGTGCGCTTGATTGGTAAAATTCGCTGTGCGACTGCATTAATAAAACATAAACATGATGTCAAAATATTCATGACAATACATCAGTGTTGGTTCTTCATTTTGCTTATGCAGGGGCGTGTACAGAGGAGGTTCCAGCGGGGCTCCGGACCCCCCCCTCTGCTCGCGCAGCAATAACGCATCTAAGGGCGATAATTTCAAAAAAAATTGTCAGCCTGTAATGAAACAAAAAACATTCGTGTTGCTCGCGAGGTTTGTGGGAGTTTACGGTTAGAGTTCCCCCGCCCCCCCCTGGTACAAATCCTGTACACGCCCCTGTTATGATGGGAGAAGGGGTACCAGGAGATAACAAATTTGGGGTACGGGGAGTCCAAAAGGTTGGGAACCACAGTCTTATACGACCACGATAAGCAGCGGCTTCGCTACACTGGTGTCCGTGACCCGCGCGTACATTTTGCTAAACGTCTTATTACGTGAGAGAATATGTTACATTCTTGTTATTGATGTTGCAGTAGTTACTATGTGGCTAACATATGCGTTTTTCTTTACACCGAGTGGTTCCTGTCACCCGAAGTAGCGTTCATTCTTGCGGGTTGTCGAAAGTATTTGATCATCACCGCACCGCCGTGTTGTCTCACCACGATCGTCGCAGACATGTACTTGTAAGTGCACCGTTATCCTTATATATAACTACGGAGTTCGTTGTCTGCATATTGTTATATTTTCTCTTGCGATTGTTGATTTCTTATTTTTGCTGTGCCTATGCCGTATTCTTATGGGTTATTGTGTATATCTAACGTTTATTAACATTGCTACTCAAGCCATGCACTTACTTTCCTGCCTGTCATATGTGTGTTTCGTCTTTCACTCAAACTATTTTGTTATTCCACTAGCTCATTCCCCTTCTCTTTTCCTTGTTCTCTTTCTTTGTGTGATACTATCTCTTCCATAATGGCAACGCCTCGTCATCACGTTAAAGATCCACTCATTACCCCTTCCTCTCAATTCTCTCCCTTCTTTTTTATTAATAATATCAAATGATACTTAAATTGAAGATTTTCATAGATATTAATAATATGAAATATAAGAAATTATGATACATGTTTATTCCCGGCTGTCTCTAAAATGGAAACGCATTTATTTCATTGCTATTTTTTAAACTTGCTACATTATAAATTATCACATTTGCAGGTTTCATACAAGTATATATACACGTACACAATTTCCCCATTTTCATTGCTTTGTACAATGTATTTAGAGTTAACATTCCTCCTTGTTCATATACATGTAGTTAGATGTGCATTAAACATGAATCAATATATATGCTTTGCAAGTATATCATGTATGACATGTATGTCTGAGTGTGCATTTCTGTTGTATTAGAATTAATAAATCCAGGGAGAAAAAAGACATCCATAAATAAAGGATATGACCGAGACTGACTGAACTGACTAGCTGCAGTTAACTGACTGACCGAGTGGAAACGACACTGCATATCTACCTAAAATACCCCACAATGAATATCATACACACGTGAAAATCCAAAAAACACAAAGCACAGGCAGATAGTCGATCGATTCAGTACAGAAAACAAACGCACGCACGATTTTACATAGCTTCTGTATAACATTCATGCATATTATGTATTATACGGCAAGCGCGTACGAGCGAACGCGCGATCCAACTTTTCAGCTATGTACAAATGACCTATGACCCGATGACGTCATAGGGCTTCAGTGCGTAACTACGAAGTGGCTTATTCTTAGAGTACTGACGGATGAAGACATTACCTGAAAACACTGATGCATGATGATGGCGCAATTCTCGAGGATCAATGTTTGAATCCAGTTACAACGACGATAGAACAAGCATTGCTTCCTCACACGCAAACACGCCCTCCCTCGTCTCTGAGCAACACTCGCTGTTCGGCTAGAGCAACGCTGAGCGGCGGCTGCGGCTTCATTCGCAGGACACTGCAATCACATGAACATTGAACTATGCGGTAACGCAGGGCAATGACAATCGTATCTACATAACAACTGGCACAGAACCGCCAGCCGCACTGTGCATTCAATACATTCAGTCTGCCGTACTTTCGCCTATGCCTTACTCTTGCCTTGCGTTCTGTCCGGCTGCAATGTTACACACAGCCTCCACGCTTACGATGGCGCTGCACGTAGATCGAGCTAGCCAGCTTCCACTGCGGCGGCGGATTCACACCCATCGATGAGTCATAGCAGCTGCATGCATTTATATGGCGTGCTACTGCTGGCTCGGGCAGCCCCAGTTCGGATTCTGCCTGGATTTAATAGACTCTTAAGTAAGACTGCCGCTGACGCTACGTGAGTCTCAGTGTGACACCTTTCCTAGTGAGAATGTCTCGAAATCGGCAGTCTAGCCCCGGCACTTGTTACCATGGAAACGCGCGTAATTTCTATAAAAATCCAATAAGTACTGGGACAGCCACTTAGAGAAACTGATCACATTAAATTTTTTTTCCTACACTAGGCGCGTTTTTATGGTTGTGTTCCAAATAAAATATCGGCGTTTTGCTTTTTTACAATAGCAATACTAGGAATTTCTTAGTTTGAGTGCAATTTCATATCTCGCCCTCCGACGATACAAAATGTAGATAACAAGATCTTCTACGGAAATGGGACTGCAGCTGTAAATACAGCCGTTCGTTATTAATATAATAGCTAGTTTTAATTATTCAGCAGCAGCGCTACCGCAAGACCTACTCAGCCATGCTGCATATCTTACGTTGCTTATTATTTATCTACACCACAAGCATTGGTAAGATGCCGTTACTGGTTGCGTCCGCTAGATGTCAGCCTGATGCAATAACATCAAACACTGCCTAGCATAGCGGATCCTCGTTGGTGTGGAGTGAGGCAATCCGTAAAGATTATACTCCCTACCGAGGAGAGCAATAGTGACGTTTAGATGCTAACAATTAATACTATTCCAAAACACAATAGACGACAGTTAATTAAGCTTCTCTGTGCTATGAATATAAACTCGGCGCCGGCTCTAATACTTCGCCTGTATACATCGTAAACCTCCTGCACAATATCTGGTATCGACAATTGGCTGTTTCGTACACTTCACCTACGCAAAACGGGATAGTAATAATAGTCACTCTACAGCTCACAACATGAATCTATATAATATAATAGCCTTTGGTATGTAGCCGCAAGATATACTCACTGATTGATTAAAGCTGATGCTAATGAGTAATGATTACTAGAAGTAATATATAAACGTTAATCAAGATATATTATTATATTACATACGTAATTCTTTATTCTTGTAATTATGAATATAGCTCAAAACAATTTGACTAAGAACTATAATTAAAAACTAATGGAAGGGCGTCCAGGAGCGTGTTCTCAGTGATTTCAGTACGTATAGGTAATGCGATTCATTGTACTTTAAACTGAATGATCCAAAACATTTCTGAACCCTTTAGTTTAACATATTGCCACCTCAGCGTCCAGCTTGTAATGATTTGTTAAAGCTATGTACGCTTGTAAGTGTATGTTAAGCTTGTAAAATAACGTGTAAGCTATGTTTAGACGTACAGATAATAGGGCCTAATACGACAACATAACCAGTAAAGCATAATTTATTCTTGCTACGCAGTAAAGGTTTCATTTTATTACAGGCATAATGAACTCTGCTAATGTGTACCAATACGTAAAAGCACAAACATATAATACAATATCTTTTAAACACGCTCGACACCGCTTATTTCGTTATATTTATAACCGCAGAACTCCGAAACAGCCGAAATTGTTCGATCAGAATCAATTATTCAGCATAACCATGTATGCAGCAGTAAACAAATTATTAATTAAAATGTGCGCACAAGCGTGCATGTGTGCGCGTGCATGCATGTGCGCATGTGACGCGCGTATGTACATGAGTGCGTGCGTGTGTGCGCGTGTACGTGGTAATCTGCATTTAAGCGTCTGCGTCTGTATATATTTAAACGCGCATGCGCATGTGCGTGTGTGCGTGCGTACGTCCGTTTGGGCGAGCATGAGTTCGTATTTTAGACATCGACAAACATTTATAAATATGCTTGATGTGTGGTTATAGCGTTTAGTAATTATTAATGCACGGTTTACGGCGTCTAGATAGCTTTTCCCAAAAGTTGTTCCTTCATGACGGAGTCGTAGGCTGCCACCAGTTTCCGCATATGGTGGCATAAAACAGGGACAGCTCGCCAGGGAGCATGTGGGGGCATTATCCGCAGTTTCGTATCGACAATAATTTTGTTACAATAAACGTATACTTTACGTGAACGTGAATTAACGCAGGGGGAATTTTCTTGAAATCTTCAAAGAGAATGCATCGCTCACCGTCCAAGGTGCCTCTAAATTGCAGCTAGGGAGCGCGTATGAGTAAGTAATACGCCAAGAAATTATGCCTTAAGAAAGCACTAATGAAAGTGTTGCATCAACGATACATTTTTGTTACTTTAGGATGAAAAATTCGCAGGGAATTCATGAACACCAACAATTAATAGGCAGCTTGATGGATATGATTGAGGGCAACACTGAACCTGACCGGACAACAAGACAGTGCCGTGGTCACACATTTTCAATATGGCTATCTGGCTTTCTGGCTATGACGACAAAAAAACATTTATTTTCAGATGTGTGTTATGCACGTATAACTTTATTCAAACTAACATGGACAAAGCTGCGTGAACGTCTAAAGCACAATTATTTAACAATCGCTGAGTGAGAGCCACATCACTTATAACCATGCAGTAGCTGTTCAATTTAAAAACAACTTAAATAAATCGAGATGTTCGCAATTTTTATCTTATAAGAATATACAAGTAATTATAATACAGACTATTCATTCGCATCAGCATGAAGAATGTAATATATACGTTCTGTTCGCCCACACTCGACTCGGCCACCTTCACCGTTTGAGCGCGCGCTCCTTTTTATCTCACACAAAAAATGCAATAGTTGTCCCATCAAATACATTGCTGCTTAAAAGACAACCCATCTAATCTTAAATTCCGTATATACAACAAATCTCTTGATCCTTCTGTCGTAAGCACCTACAATCGACACATGACCGTAACCACCATCGCATATCGTTTATTTAGCCACACAATACATTATTACGCGCTGCCATTAGAATAGAATAATAATTTAGTAAGTTTTTCACGTGCATCTCACCGACTCGTTTTCATAAATGGCCGGATATAACGTGAATTTATTTGCAAACAAATGCCATTTCATTCACTTAATATGACTACTTACATAGGTTCGCCGAACCCTGGTGTCGGTCGCACAGTGTGGAAGGAATCGAGTGGAACAAACCGTCTTCGCGCTGTGGGAACATGTGGGCATACGTACACGCATGCTCACCGTACGTACCTACGACTAAGAAGGTGGTTAACGGAGGACGCTGTGTAGGGTGCATACACGGAGCAGGCCGCTACTCTCTTTCGACCGCCTCCCTCATGACCTCTAGCGCCATGTACTTGATAGCTTCAAACGTCTCGACCCCCACGGGCACAATGCGCGAAGGTGGCAGGATGAAGTCGTGATAGCCCTTCCCGGGAAGTTCGACTCCGTACGAGTACTTGATACCGGCGACATCGTACCACCAGTCGATGCTGTCCCCGCTGGCTCGATCTATACGGACGGTGACAGATCGGTCGTCAATGTACATCGGAAGAAGGCAAGAAAAAACTTATTTAAAATTGTGCAATAATTGGGAATTTAATAATGGCGTGTTCGCCAACAGCCGATGATGTATTACTATTTCGTATATTATTTTAATATCGTCGCGCTGCCTACGGGCAGCGCTAACGTCAATGAACGCGTTTTATCCCGTTACAATAGATACACGCGCAGCACGTGCGCGTGTAATTAAACAGCAGGAAACATAATAAACCTTCGTATGAGCATTGTCTTAACATAGCGGGCTCGGTGAAAATTTCATGTTAAACTCAATAACGCTGGCTAGATAGTACGGTGCTTACAGATGCTGTTGGCGACGGAGCCGACGATGTAAATCGTATTATTCACTTTCCACAGCTCATCGGTCGCATCCACGGCCAGCATGTACTAGAAATACAGCGACAGACAGCTGTGAAATCGAGATTGTAAATGGTTTCTAGCGATAGGACAGTATAACATTAATTAATTGAAATCAAAATAAAAGAATCTATTCTAGAAAATAGGAACCCCTGAAATCGCAAAAATTTGCTTTGCCCGAAATCTCTCGTCTGCTAAAATCCATCAACAAATTCTGCGTTCTGACTACTTATTTAAAGCTTAGATTTTACAACATGCATTTACTTTTCTTTGTAATATAGTGGGAATAGTGTTGACCCACGTACGGGTGTACGTGGTGTAGACCCACGTACGGGTGTACGTGGTGTAGACCCACGTACGTACGGGTGTACGTGGTGTAGACCCACGTACGTACGGGTGTACGTGGTGTAGACCCACGTACGTACAAGTGTACGTGGTGTAGACCCCCGTACGTACGGGTGTACGTGGTGGAGACCCACGCACGTACGGGTGTACGTGGTGTAGGCCCACGTACGGGTGTACGTAGTGGAGACCCACGCACGTACGGGTGTACGTGGTGTAGACCCACGTATATACGGAGTGTATTGTGTTAGACAGCGTACAGTACGGTGTAGCGTGTTAGATACATCACAACGTAACGGGGTAGTGTTCTAGACCACCCACGTACGGGTGTATCGTTGTGTAAGACGCCACGCAACTGTACGGGTTAGTATACGTGGTGTAAGACCCAGCACGTAGGCGGGTGTACGTTGTGTAGACCTCACGTACTGGGTTGGACGTGGTGAGAACCTCACGTACGTACGCGGTGTACGTGGTGTAGACAACGGGTACGGCGTACGTGTGTAACCACGTAACGTGTACGTGGTGTAGGACCCCTATTTTTCTTGTAACGTACGGGTGTACGTGTGTAGACCACGTACGTAGCGGCTGCACGTGGTGATAAACCCATGCGTACGTTACGGTGTAAGCGTGGTGTAGATACACCCACGTAAGCGGTGTACGTGTTGTAGACGACAACAGAAACAGCGAGCGGTGTACGTGGTGTAAGACGGCCACGTACGTACGGGTGTACTTTGTGTGGACGGCGCACGTAACGTACGGTAGACGGTGATAGACCACGTACGGGTGTACTGGTGTAAGACCTCACATAACGTCAGGTTACGGTGTGGACCCAGCTCGTACGGGTGTCACGTGTGTAGACCACGTACGGGTGTACGTTGGTGTAGACCAAGTACTACAGGTCGTAAGTGGTGGACGCGCAAGTACGTACGGTGTACGTGTGTAGACGCACAG
>NW_014577136.1:598670-599673 GCF_000485595.1 Priapulus caudatus | reverse complement strand
ACGCACGGGTGTACGTGGTGTAGACCCACGCACGTACGGGTGTACGTGGGGTAGACCCACGCACGTACGGGTGTACGTGGTGTAGACCCCCGCACGGGTGTATGTGGTGTAGACCCACGTACGGGTGTATGTGATGTAGACCCACGTACGTACGGATGTACGTGGTGTAGACCCACGCACGTACGGGTGTACGTGGTGTAGACCCACGCACGTACGAGTGTACGTAGTGTAGACTCACCCACGTACGAGTGTTCGTGGTGTAGACCCACGCACGTACGGGTGTACGTGGTATAGACCCACGTACGTACGGGTGTACGTGGTGTAGACCCACGTACGTACGGGTGTACGTGGTGTAGACCCACGCACGTACGGGTGTACGTGGTGTAGACCCACGCACGTACGGGTGTACGTGGTGTAGACCCACGTACGGGTGTACGTGGTGTAGACCCCCGTACGTACGGGTGTACGTGGTGTAGACCCACGTACGTACGGCTGCACGTGGTGTAGACCCACGTACGTACGGTGTACGTGGTGTAGATACACCCACGTACGGGTGTACGTGGTGTAGACCCACGCACGGGTGTACGTGGTGTAGACCCACGCACGTACGGGTGTACGTGGTGTAGACCCACGTACGTACGGGTGTACGTGGTGTAGACCCACGTACGTACGGGTGTACGTGGTGTAGACCCACGTACTTGTGTACGTGGTGTAGACCCACGCACGTACGGGTGTACGTGGTGTAGACCCACGTACGGGTGTACGTGGTGTAGACCCACGTACGGGTGTGCGTGGTGTAGACCCACGCACGGGTGTACGTGGTGTAGACCCACGCACGTACGGATGCACGTGGTGTAGACCCACGCACGTACGGGTGTACGTGGTGTAGACCCACCCACGTACGGGTGTTCGTGGTGTAGACGCACGTACGGGTGTACGTGGTGTAGACCCACGTACGGGTGTGCGTGGTGTAGACCCACGCACGGGTGTACGTGGTGTAGAC
>NW_014577136.1:587352-598006 GCF_000485595.1 Priapulus caudatus | reverse complement strand
CGTACGGGTTTACGTGGTGGAGATCCACGCACGTACGAGTGCTACGTGTTGTAGACCCATGTACGGCGGTGTACGTGTGTAGACCCTTCACGGGTGTTACGTGGTGTAGACTCACGTACGTACAGGTGTACGTGGTGTAGACTCACGTACGTACAGGTGTACGTGGTGTAGACCCACGTACGAAGTCCACGTGTATGTGCTACATATGCAGCACTCCTGAGACCTGGGAGGTCATGCGCTATAAAAACACCTATTTTGAATTTCTGCACTTTTTATCTAATTAAGAGACATTACCTAAACGCTTATGGCCCTGAAAATTTAACGATGACGTTTAATTATTAACGAAATTAAATATTATATAATATAATATTGATCAGCTGCGGAATAACAAAATTACGAGGTTAGGTATAATGCGCGTTCCGTGAACCAGATACAAGGAAACATAGGCCTTACACAGATACCGACCTGTTGTTTCAAAAAGTAAAAGGTGCACGTACATCTGCAGCATGTGCCGATATATGTCCTATCATCACCAATACATATGTACACACGCACGTACACACACACGCATGCGAGCACACAAACACACGCACAAACTCCTTAGTGGACAGTTAACCATGAACAAGGTTCCGGGAATTGTAACCGAATATTGTATCCCAGATGCCCGATTTGAATTGATATTTGTACTCGCGACCCCGCATATTATATGTGATAGAGGATATTATCAGGAGTGAATAAGAATATAATTAATATAATATTATTATTCACTCCTGATATTATCTACTGCTCTCACTTGTGCCTCAAAGTCCATCGGGTAACGTCTCGTGTATCCATACGGGGTTAGCCACATTTGTCCGTTGCTGTGAAAGTCTATCGCTAGCTTGATTCGACTTTTGCGACCCATGAGAAACCTGGCCATGGCTGCTACCTCAGGCTCCGAGAAAGCTTCCTGACCGGCGTAGATGATAGAACAGGGCTTGTGACTCGCTCCTCTTTCTGAAAACGCCACAGCATTCTGCGAATGTCACATGTGCTTTGTTCAGTATCGTGGCATATGGTAAGACGTTTCACGGTACTAGTTATTAATGATACACGTGAACAATTATATGTATTTTATACCCTTGGAAGAAATTTGAAAGAAAGCCCACGTGTGTGTTCAATGCAATTATTTCATGATCTTTACGGAATATGCCAACATAGCGCCATTAATTACACGCTCATTGCCGTCATTACACGCTTAATTTAGCATCGGAGATTCGATAACACAGAATTCATAAGAGTAACACGCCGGTGGTCCCGAATGCGCCGCTTCATATAGAATGGTCTCGTACGTCAGCGCAGTGCTCAACGGATTTACACACATTGTTACATTACAAATGTGACATCACACCAGAGTTAGTCGGATAAAGGAAATATACTGACGATGGGTAGACGAGTTAGTGACGGTTGGTATGTGTAGCGTCGGTATGCTGTCTGTGGCGACCAGTCGGGGTGAGGCTGGCTGAAGGTATCATCGGTACGGCGTCCGGGGGACGGGGGACGGATAGAGGTAGGTGCATGCACACTCACCGCCCCAGTGCGTGTCCCAGTTACGGTTCGGATCGACTCCCGCACAGGCGCGCCGGGAACTCACATCCTGCTCCTCCGTTCGCGAACGAGTCTTTCTCCACATCCGATCCTGTAGATCGAGAAAACACACGGGAATGTTCCAGAAGGGAAGCGTGTGCCGCGCTCGTAGTACATAGTAATGCATCAGTCGTCATAAAAGATTATGCAGCCGTGGTCGTGTTACGCAGAGAATTGTTCGCTAATGGATAGTATCAGGAGTAAATAATAATAGATCTATTATTCTTCTATAGAATTGATTTTCTGTATAGAATCTATTATTATTCACTCCTAGTAGTATTAGATGTACACGTGTTCTTGAGAAAGGGGTCAGTGATATTTCGGAGATAGGCCTACTATAGGGAATATGTTGGTTTATGCTACGCGCGTTTTGACAGTGAGGACAGGTTACGCATTGCTAGGATCCAACGGAGGTAGAGATCCCTGTATGCACATGAGTGGGTGCGTGGGTGGCTTCGTACGTATGAGCGTGTGTGTGTGTGGGGAGGGGGGTATTCTTGCGTGTGCGTGCGTGTGCGCGTGAGCGTGCGCGTGCTTTTCGTGCAGGTGCGGGTGCGCGTGCGTTCGTGCGGGTGTGTGCGTGCGCGTAAGCATTTGCGTGCGTTCGTGCGGGTGTCTGGGCTGCGCGTGCGGTTGTGTTGGCCGTGCTGCGCGGCGTCTCGTGGCGGTGTGGGTGGGCCGCCTCGCGTCTTCGCGTGGTGTTGCGTTCGCGCGGCGCTCGTGCGGGTGTGTGCGTGCGCGTGCGTGTGCGCGTAAGCATATGCGTGCGTTCGTGTGGGTGTTGGTGCGCGTGCGTTCGTGTGGGTGTTGGTTCGCGTGCGCTCGTGCGGGTGTGTGCGTGCGCGTAAGCATTCGCGTGCGTTCGTGCGGGTGTGGGTGCGCGTGCGTTCGTGTGGGTGTGCGCGTGCGCGTGCGTTCGTGCGGGTGTGGGTTCGCGTGCGTCCGTGTGGGTGTGAGTGCGCGTGTGTATGCGCGTGCGTTCGTGTTGGTGTGGGTGCGCGTGCGTATGGGCGTAGCTGCGCGCGTCCTTGCGACCATGGTTGTATGGGTGCGTTCGGATTGTTGTGTATGTAGTGATTAATTATCTGTATATATTATTCCTTCCCGCTACCCTTGGAGTTGCAATATATTAATCTTGTATATAGCATGGCATTGCGGATACCTTCATTAATTTTTTGTAAGGGCATGATACGGCTGTTTTACAGCTAGCCACATATAGAATCTGAGGAAACTCACGTGATTAAATTCATATATGCCAATTTCATTTCCCCATACCAGTTCATGTGATAATACTTGTCACAATTGCTTATTAATTTGTAAAAATAATTTTTTTTTAAATAAATATTTAAGTCTGTATACTAATAAATCAATACAGAATCGATCACCCATCTTCCATTAATTATTCACAGTTATAATTGTTATTAATATAATATGGGTAATTTCGAAAAACAATATTAAAAGCCCAAGCGAGTTTTTAGGCACGATATAAAGTTGCTTTCTATTGTAAGCTAGGTTAGGTCACTTGTATTGTATTTGATTTTGAGTATTTTTGTGTATTGGATTTTTTGAGAAACTTGAGCGAGCTTATCAATAATGAGGCAACATGTAAACGTGGTTCCACCTTCCCGCTTAGTACGATATGTCACGATACATATATATCTATACCGCGCGCGCCCACTGATGAAATCTATTAATACAATTATACGTCTAATTATATTCTATTACTCTCCTGGGAAATAGAACATAATAAATGAATGCAAGTGTAATGAACAGCGGTATGTGCACATGCAGAATGTACATACTGCTTCTAGATAGGCGTCACATTGACACGCGTGGCTAGATAACTTTACTGTAAACGTTTTATATGACTAAGAAAATCCGTGTTGTAGGCCCTATATGGCCATGGGCGGATATATTTTTGTACAACTAAATTAGATAACTTTTGTGAAATATTGTGCATAGTTTCTTTCATACTATATGTGTGTGAACTAAAGTTTATAGCTGTATTGTTCAGGAATGAAACGGCGACGAAACAAACTCTAATAAGAACCTTGACGCCAATTTATTGATGTAATGTTTTTATGCGTATGTTTACGCGCTGTAAATAATACGCATTCCTGTACATATCGCTATGCTGTGTGAGCAACTCACAAGTTGCCTGCCATACAGTTGGTACAAAATGGACGCCATATTAGTAGTCATCATGCACTGTAATGTTGCTGATAGAAAGTCTACCCAGTTAATTAGCAACGCATTCTTTCATCAACGCGTATTTTTGAGAATTGCTGTTCTTTGTTGTCCCACTAATTATATACTCACCCACTGGAAAGTGTAAACGTATCCGTCAGGATTTGATACAGGCATCAGGTACCAATCGAAGTGATCAACTATCGCTCTAACGTTCGGATCCACGTTGTAGTTATTCACCAGCTGAAATGTAATACACACAGCATTGTATATTAATGTTGCAATTTAAATATTACCTCGACCCAGATGGCCTATATTTGGGGTAATGATTACATACATTGGACCATGTCTTAAGTGTTTATGGTTGGTTTCAGATTAAGCGTTTAATTACAATGTTGGGTTTATATCCATTTGGCCAATTTGTCGAGCATAGGGCCTTCACATCTGTGCTTCATTGGTTTCTTTAAAATACTTATTTTCGTTCTTATTTCGCGTTAAATATGTGTGACTAAAGGCTAGAATGATATGCGCGCATTGTTTCCTTACGGCAGCGATAAAGTAGATAATGACGGCAGGACCTATCCACTCTCTGGCATGCATCCCTGCTTCAAGGAATATTGCCGGCTTCACTAAACTACGGTCATTGCTTGGAGTGGTTATCTATAAAGAAAGAAACACAGGTACTAACACTAAATTGCTTGGTTTTAATTTCTAGCCATATAATTTTAACGATGCGCTCGAAGCTGTTTCTCTTGCTGACATTTTCCTTGCTTCCGCCCTATGGGGGAATCGCTGACAGTCCGAGAGCTGAAAGGCCGCGGATGCCAACCCGTGAATACACATCATAGCATATTTCGATTCCCGTGAATGGGTCCTACGAAAACTCTTCGATATTAACTGTTGGCTATAATACCCACATTACTGCTAGGCAATCGAGATAGTGATGAGAGTTTACTTTGTCTGACAAACCAATTTTTTCTTACCTTTACTATTGTCAACGGCCTCCCCTCGTACGAGGTCCCGATGGAGGATGCTGTCACAAATGGACTGCTAGCCGCCAGCTCCAACACCATTCCGTTGATCTATTGTAATTTATCAAAATACCAATGATAATTTTAGGAAGCGCATGATGTAGGTACTGAACGTTTTTATATTTTCGTACCTTTTCTGGCAACTAATGGCACAAATACCTATTGAATTCTGTCAGCGCTCAACGAGTAAATGTTGTTAAATTTATGAGCAGAAACTTTCCATGTGCACTTCGGCCAATAAAATATCGGCATTCGCTTTTATAGCTCTATCCTCTTTACATAACATCCACGCAAATTCGTGAAATTTGTCAAACTCGCCCTTGCTAACATGACATACGAATTGCACATTTCTCTAAACTATCTACTCATCCGTGCTTTTCTGCATGACAATCACCTCGTCATTCGTGTGGTAATGGTTAAGCATGAATTGTTGGCTGTCGTTCGGTGAAGGATTCAGCGAGTAGACGGGGTTGTACGGAGTCAGTATTTCCGCCTCGACACGTCCGTCGACCTCGTTACCGGCGGCGCTACGAATAAACCGATGCCGGCTCTCTGCCTTCGTCGCAAGGTTCTCTAAACGTTCCTCATCCACGAGTCTGCGCAAAGATTTAACAGTTAAACAAACTCGCTGACACAGTATGCTCTAAAGGTTTAACAGTTAAACTCGCTAACAGTGTGTGCTCTAAAGGTTTAACAGTTAAACTCGCTGACACAGTGGGCTCCAAAGGTTTAACAGTTGAACTCGCTGACAGAGTGTGCTCCAAAGAATTTAACAGTTAAACTCGCTGACAGAGTGTGCTCCAAAGATTTAACAGTTAAACTCGCTGACACAGTGTGCTCCAAAGGTTTAACAGTTAAACTCGCTAACAGAGTGTGCTCCAAAGGTTTAACAGTTAAACTCGCTGACACAGTGTGCTCCAAAGGTTTAACAGGTAAACTTGCTTTCAGAGTGTGCTCTACAAGTTTTTCGCTTATGTTCATTCATGTAGTAATGCCTCTTTCAGTCATTCTCAAACTTTTTTCTTAACGTCAGTTTTCCCTAATTGCCATAAGCTGCAAGCAGGCGATCGATTGACCATTTCAATGTACATTGTGAAAGAATTCTTTCTCCAATTTGTGACTTTTATTAAAAAATACTAACTTAAATCTAGAGTTCTGTTGCAGGTTTAACCATACAATAACGAACTAATAAGAGATCGGATTAAATGCTATCGTGAGGCGTAATTAGCGAGTAGATAGGTTACTTAAATCAGATACTAAATCTTAAATTTGATTCAGCGCCAAATAAACCGTAAGCACCGATACTTCATTGTCATTTTTTCCGTTAAATCCCAATTTAGCATCTAACACAATTAGCACCTAACACAAAAGTATTTCTTTCTTGCCTTTAGCCGAGTGATGGGCGTTCCATCTCGCGCTATTTTACCACTATACTGTTTCAGATAGGATTATAGATGGATTTAGGCAGGACAAAAGAATCTAATTAGGGAACAATAGTCATTTAAAACGCGGTAGATAACGAGAAAAACGATAGAAAATAATAATTTAAGCTGGTATTTGATCACACATTTAGCTTCTTCAATAGTGACACGCGTCGTTATCACGATATTTGGATAGGCTCATTGTTGTGACGGTGACCGAGCTTAATTGACCGCACACACGCGCCTTGTTTGTTTATTCACACGCAAAGCCAGGAAGGAATCTGTAACTGCGTATAGTACCGAATACATGTGCCTATAGTTATTTTAACGGTTTCATTTTTTGACTACGAACATGTGTTTCTAATAGAGGACAAAATGAAAACATGCGTTTACTTCTCGCCTTACATTGCAACAAGATTGGAGCAAACACTGAGTAAGAGTCTATTAGGAAGGCCATTCTGCTGTAACTTGTAAGAAAAACGTACGAAATTCAAATGTTCGTTTTAACCGTCATATATCGCGCGTTTAATGACTCCATAATGGGTATTAAACATATGGCAACTAATATTGAACAAATTTTAATTCAGCTCATTAGGTGGGGAATGATGGGCAGTTAATATAGTATGAGTAAGCGATGTAACGGTTGAACGGCCTATTAAAATATGCACCTGTGATTTAAAAAAAAAACACATTTATTTATTTAAATATTACCCTTTGAATACAGCATTACAGAAGAAAGTCACTATGCAAATGTTTACATCAATTTCAGATATCCTTGCTACTTACTTCTGGACGTCATCGATGAGAACCAATGGATTTAGTCCGTGCTGTTTAAGTACACTGATTACGCTATCGTAAACTGTCGGAGGAATCCGAATGTCGACCGGTCGTCCTGGATTCCCCGGATAAATCCAGAAATCCAGCTAAAACAAGAGCAATCGGAAATAGCAAACCTCCGTCACAGCGTAACAGTCCCCCCATCTTGCTGGTACACCCAATATAGAGTTTGATGAAATTTTCAGAAATTTGAAAAAAAGAGCCAGGATTTTTTTAATGAATTTTGAATGCGTCCAAAGTCTTCCCCACAAAAAATCCTATATTTAGATCTGTATCCGGATCACCACCAAAATCTATTGTTCAAATCGAATTGTTGGCCCAAGACCAACCCGTCCACCAAATTTCATCAAAATCCGTCCGTAACCATTTGAGATATCCTGTTGACAGACAAACAAACAAACCAACAAACAACTAACAGGGGCGAAAACATAACCTCCTTGGCGGAGGTAATTACAAGCGGCATCGACCTTGTAATACGTCAATGAGCCTAGTGAAAATCTGACTATGTGTGTACTTAGGGGCACAGCGTGGAAAGTGACCTATTGGGTAGCATTAGAGAATGGGACAGAATATTGATTTGTTACGTTCTAGAACTCGAATATTATGCGAGTATTGTTATTGTTAGCATCTGTATTGTTAGCGTATAGATAGGTGAGTTGTGAAGACGTACAGGTAAAGCCTGATCCATAAGGCTTCTAAGGAATTCCACCTGGTCATAATTTGTCGGCGTCATGCGCACTACCTTGTGTCTGAAATAATAAAAACAAAAAGTACACAATAAAAAAAATCTTCTGATGATTTGTTAAACGAATGAGATGACTTTTACAACGAATGGAGTAATTACTTAGGATAACATATTTATATTATGCAGCAATACATTATGGTATATTACCCAATGTATAATAATATTATGCAACGTTCAGCGTGTGTTGGCGATCGCTTCGCTGTGCACTCAATATTGCAGTAGAGTAATCCCTTTAGTTCTACAGAATTACAACTTAGGGGGATCGTGAGTGTATTATATAAAGACAATGTAGTTTCGCTATAAGTACAAGGTCTGTGTACCGCCTGGTTCATTAGCTAAGTATCGCTACAACTGGGGCAGTTGATCCCGCTCGCAAACTGATATCGAGTTGTCTTCAAAGTGTGGTTTTATGCGTGTAGCAAGTACACGTTTTTTGAAGGCCAAATCCAATAATTTTAGAAGGAAAATGTCAAGTAAAAGCGAAGCAGGGCTTTCCTTTCAAGAGAATACTGATGCAATCAGATGAATTCTGACTATATATTTTTCATTAGAACTAGGCCCTACGTTGTTATATTTCAACCACTTTTTGCCACATTCTGGGAAAATTGGTCCTGCGGGTCTTAACGTGAGGCTATTCCTGAGCCCCTGGATACCACACTGGATTAGATAGATCCGCTCCTGCTTTAAGGCCCCGCACTCGGTGAGATTTGTGCTGAGCACGGAGCGTGAGTTTCGTGCTCAGCAGGAATCTCACATTCTTACGAGCTGGTGCCACTGTAGGTCATGTGACCGATCAAAATGGCGGAACCAATTAAAATGCGCCGCCACTGAGTTTCGTGCTCAGCAGGAGTCTCACACCCCCGCACATGCTGAGTTTTCAGCCTAGCGAGAACAAAATTATCAAACACAACAGATATTTTCCTCGCCGCCTCGCAAAACCGAAAACTCACAATCGACCCCGCACACGGTGAGATTCGTCCCCGCACAAGGTGAGATTCGTGCTGAGCACCGTGTGCGTGGGCCTTAATAGATATAAACTACCATGCGGGAAGGTCTACTACGATTCTGGCACCGATCTACTACGAATCTCTGTGGACAGTCGAGATATCACCCTCGATGGTTTTTTCGGTTGCTTATTCGTGCCTACCAAAGTGCGTTCTGACTACGATTAGCAATACAGACAGGTAGGAAGACAGGTAACCCGAATTTCAAAGAGAATATGATGTGCCTGAACCATATGGATTGAATAGAACAGAAAGCGTTACGTTATACCAAGAGTAAATAATCTCAAATGAGATCTTAATTTGTGATTATTTGCTCCTGATTATACGCACATTTCGGCGAAATAATGCCAGCACTGATTTTTTTTGGCAAAATCGTTATTTCATGTCGAGAATTCGCGAGAAGCAGAGGCATTCTCGATAAATGTTTGCTGTAACTGATAACCGTTTGTGGAAGTATGATTTACAATTATCGTTGACGTATTGTTACGTATTGTGTAGTAATTGCATGACTGTGCACATTCAACCATCTAAAATCTCCGCTAATTGCAATTTTCACCAACCTCATTATTTACGTCATGATTACGTTCATTATTGTCATGATCTGACAAAGAGTACTATGATGCACATATGAGTAGGGTATCCATGACTAGACTATCCCTTTTGTATTAAGAGAGGGTCGCTGTCCATAGAGCTACGTCATCCTTTCAAGAGTCTATATAGTCTATAGTTAAGCAGGTATAATGTTTAAGTCACTATGGTGTAATGTTTACTAGCTGCATCATCGTCGTTATGCGCTCGATCGTTGGAGCTCGTAGTTATTAGCCGCGTCTACTCTAGACGAAGTAAAACCCCGTGTTTTCCGAAACATTGTAGAGACGGGAGTATTACAACTAGGCGTACATGGGGCCTTGAAAAAGTCTGAGAACCTACAGGGGCGTGTACAGGGGGGGGGTCCAGGGGGTCCGGACCCTCCCCCTGCTCGCGCAGAAAACGCATCTAAGAGGGTCTAATTTCAAAAAATTTCTGAAGACCCCCAGACCCCCCTTTCGCGTGCTCGCAAGGTTGGGTTACGGTTAGACCCCTCCTGGTACAAATCCTGTACACGCCCCTGACCTAGGATTTGTACAAACAAAAATCAAGGTCAACTTGTGGTCTGACTCGATCGTCTCTAAATATGGTCTCAAACAGCTGAGCTTTTCAACCCCAGCAAGCCGGGTTTTTACTGTATATAGATGCATAAGCGCCACTATTTTTCCGTGTAGACACGTAAGCTGGATTGATTCTCATGCAGACACGTAAACCGGGTTAAATTATTTGTATGCAGACGCAATTATCATGAATATACTAATATACCCAGGGGGCAAAACCCCATTTTTGAGGTAAACCAGAACCGGGATGCTATAAAAGGTTGTTTGGTATCAACGTGTTCAGGGGACCTTCCCGAACAACTTCCAGGTGGACAACCTTGAAAATATGCTGCTGAAAAAAAATGGCGGCCATTTTTCAAAATGGCCACCGTGTGTAACTAATGATGATCAATTTTTAAGATATCGTTTGAATAGAACTTGCTTTCACCATGTGTGTGGTATCAAAGGGAATTAAATTCTCTACAAGATGATACCACATTTAATGAGCTTAGTGATGATTTTAATGGCAATTTTGAGCCAAAAATGTGATTTTTTACCATTTTTTTCCAAAATATGAATTGCACCAAAATTTATTTTTCTCCATATTTCAAACGTCCTTTTGAGTAATGAATTGGAACTTTTCAGAAAACTGCCCATATGTATGGTTAATATTGTG
>NW_014577136.1:568460-584743 GCF_000485595.1 Priapulus caudatus | reverse complement strand
CAATCGCGATGTGGCTTGCACCAGATGGGCGTGGCAACAGAACTGATTCCTGTCGAAGAAGGCTGTTGCATGTTTACATTGCGATTGTCGCTGCCAGGGATCCGCAACCAAGTTGCAGCCGTGTTCAGTACACTGCAAATATTGAAGCAGTGAAAGCAGTGACTTGGACAGTTGACAATTAACTAAACGCCACAGTGACAGGTAATATTTATGTTCGATGTATTAGTGTCCAAGGTATATTTGTCATTCTGTCCCATTATTCTGTCACAATTAAAATGACAGTAAACGTTTATTATTTGTGTTGTTTCTTTTTTCATGCTCAGCTTACAGATTTAGAATAAAGAGAAGGAACATTACTATATAAAATTAAATTAAACTAAAATTAAAACTAAATTAAATTTGAACCCCGCCATTTTCTGATAGTTTGACCCTAAATCAACTCGATAAAGCAAAAAAATGAATTATGAGCACAAAAATCCTACGGGAGCTATTTTCATGACACGCTGTAATCCCCACTATAATGTACAAAATGCTGTTTTTATGCTATCAAAAATGCTATCAAAATGTTAAATTTGGAGTAATATAACTTTATTGTTAGAAAAGCAATAAACTTGAGCTTTTGCGACAATATTAACCATACATATGGGCAGTTTTCTGAAAAGTTCCAATTCATTACTCAAAAGGACGTTTGAAATATGGAGAAAAATAAATTTTGGTGCAATTCATATTTTGGAAAAAAATGGTAAAAAATCACATTTTTTGCCCAAAATTGGCATTAAAATCATCACTAAGCTCATTAAATGTGGTATCATCTTGTAGAAAATATAATTCCCTTTAATATGATACCACACACATGGTGAAAGCAAGTTCTATTCAAACAATATCTTAAAAATTGATCATCCTTAGTTACACACGGTGGCCATTTTGAAAAATGGCCGCCAATTTTTTTCAGCAGCATATTTTCAAGGTTGTCCACCTGGAAGTTGTTCAGGGAGGTCCCCTGAACACGTTGATACCAAACAACCTTTTATAGCATCCCGGTTCTGGTAAACCTGTCTTGCTCCCTGGGTAATACTATATCAAAATAGCACAGCGTGGAATTCGGGAAGATTGTTGTTTTGCATGTCTTGATAGGTAAAGAAAGGCATCTATTCACTTGGTGCGTAATCAGCAACACTAATTCTGCCACGAACCTTTTCCGCAATAAGATGCATATATCAAACATAGTCAATTATAGATAATACAGAGTATATACATAGCAGAGTGCGTATATAATCAGTTCGCCTGGTTGTTATAGAATTGCCTGTGCAAGATGTGCATTCAGGGATTTACGGGAAGCCAGCCATTAGAGGCAAATGGGAAGTTGGTGAGCTTGCTATAGAGTACGCTATAGATACTAAGAGATAACGCAACATGCACACGCCGTCATTCATGCATGCACATGTCGTCATAACAGTGAGAGAACTGCCCGCTGTATGGAAATTCGAAACACGACGATCATGCAGCACACAGACATACCCATCTCAGGGACGGATCCAGAGGGTTTGGGTGACCAGTTTCCATAGTTGTAGTCACAGCTAGGGGGGTCCCGGGGCATGCCCCCCCGGTAATTTTTAAAAAATTAGGCTATATTTGGTGCATTCTGGTGAATTTTGAGGGTCAATTCCGAAGATACCCAACGGTTTTCTGGAAACCGGTGCAAACCGGCCTAAATCCGCGCCTGCATCTTATATATACCCCCGATGATAGTGGATGATGCATTTACTCGCCGCAGGCTGCAGGATTACGTGGTAAATTCCTGGGATTTGTTATACGTGTGAAGCGCAACAAGCAACGTATCAGCTAGGGTATACGCCATATACTAAAAAACTACCGGCCGATATAATATCACCATGAGTGTATAATAATAGCCTATTATATAGATATAGATATAGATATATAGATGCAGATATATAGATATAGATATACAGATAATATAGATAATTCATATTAATATCTATTATTATATATCTATTATTATACACTCCTGATATCAGTATGTGGAGTATGTTAAATGTTTGCCGCACACTCATTTTGTTTTATTGCACAAAACCTGTGAAGATTAGTAACTTTTTAGCACGGCTATAAAATTTTGAGACTTGTTAGGTGTTTGTACGCGAGGTTTATGGGTATAACTGCTAGCGGTGCAGTAATGCGTCTCTCCGTGTAATCTAGTTCAATCTTATTGTTGTCAAATTTCTTAGCAATTCCAGTAATGAACCTATCTGTCTGGGTGTGATAACCACGCCTCCATGGATGATTGTTGTGACGTCATGCAGTCATGCTAGCCAAGTTTATACATCAGCACAGATTTTTAACGAATGTACTCCATATTGTCGACGTTACTTTATTTTATTTTATTTAACTTAATTAAATTTTTTAATATTACGGCACTTAATTAGTGAGCAGCATTTTAAGAACGCCTCTACCGGAACGCTTATTCGCTAAAGCTACCGGTACATGGCTACAGCCGGATAGGTCAAATGCGAGGACTTCTCGCCAATATTACTCATTTTACGTGAAGTTTTACAGGAATGGCACTTGCGTTTTAACGCAGGTTTTGCGCATTGATTGTAAATGTTCGATGTGAAACGACTAAACGTTGTTACTCGCTCGATTCATGTGTATTTACCTAGTGTATAGCTAACCCTGACCATTTTCACTGGCCCCGTAGCGCTTTAGTACATAATTGGCAAGTAAATGTGTTCAGATACAAAAGGCGTATATATAGCTATTGTTAACCACAAATATATTGAAGTAGAGTCAGCCAAGCACGCATTTTGAATGGAAGATGGAAGTGGGGGAGATACAAAGATCGCATATGAGAGAGCGAGAGAGAGAGAGAGGGGGGGAGCGAGCGAGAGGGAAAGTGAGTTGAGCGAAAGAGAGAGAGAGAGAGAGAGAGAGAGAGAGAGAGAGAGAGAGAGAGAGAGAGATCAGAGAGAAAGAGTGAAAGTGGAGCCAGGGCAAGGGGTAGGAAATGGAAAAGAGAGAGCGGCGCATGTGGGAGAGCCAGATATACACCGAGAGAGCGGGGAGGGGAACGCGAAGAGAGAGAGAAGGGGGGAGGGAGAAGCTAGGGGAAGAGAAAGCGCGGAGGGGCCAAGAAAACCGCGAGATACAGCGAAACAGAGAGAGAGAGAGAGAGAGAGAGAGAGAGAGAGAGAGGAGGAAGGGGGGGGGGTCGCGATTCGCGCCTATGCATACATGTATATATACACGAGCACTTCCTATATACGTCAAGAGGTCAGAGGAAGCGAACCACCGCGAGTACTTTGCTGTAACTCGACGCTATGGGAAATCTGCGCGGTCCGAACAGCTGGATGCCACGGATAGAATGAAATGTATACCTGTGAATATTCGAGGTCTCCATCGTAGATGGGCTCCACGCCTGTGGTCTAGCACAGCGGGGCTACCCCACGCACTCCATCCCGGCGCGCATTAAGCATATAAGCGGTGGCTCGTGTCCTCTAGGGAGAGTTATAACTGGTAACGACTTACGAAGGCAAGCACGCGTAAACGGGCAATGTGAGAAATTTCGACGTTTCATTGAACGACGGATACACGAAATCAGAAGTAGATAAATATTTCCTATTTTAGGAAATATTTCCTATTTAATTTATAAATTAAATAGTATTATATATATTATATTATATATATTATATATTCCTATTCTGCATCCATAAGTCAGATGCAGCTTGTAGAATCGCATGATTTGCCGTGCGTGCGTCCGTCCGTCCGTGCGTGCGTCCGTCAACAGTTTGGGGCACAAAATTCTAAACGGCTCGACGTACGGATTCGCGAAATTCGGACGTAGGGGGTAATCCGAAAACGTCTTGGGATGTCGAAGCTGGGGGTCAAAGGTCAAACGTCCAAGAGGTGTAAAAGAAGGGGAACATTCCCTCCTTAACTTAAGGTATAGGGAGGAAATGCAGAATTGCGCACAAATCTAAACGGCTCGACCTAGGCTCGTGTATAGTCGGTATAGCAACATGTAGGAAAAGCCATAACTGTGCCGAAATTGGAGGTCACAGCGTCAAAGGGCAGTGTGGGAAAGGTCAGATATCAGACAATTTTTCGAGAATGGGCTAACGGACAGAGTGAAAAACTTTTTTTGTTCAGCGCGGACCTACCATTTTATCACTTTATTGAAAGGACCATGAAATGTGCTTCCACTGACGTGCGAAGAGTAAGTGTCTGATAAACCTTTTGACCCTCAAGAGAGGTTGAACATGGATTCCTGAACTGCCTCAATGATCTCACAGTCATGCACATCCATAATCTGGAAACCCATATATTCATCGATAGCCTAACGCTACAACACAGCATTACGTCTCAGAGGTCCTTGGATCGAATCCCATCAGATTTTTATTATTTACCTGTTTTCTGTATATTTTCTATCTTTATCCATTTAACTATTTCTTTCAATTAAGGAAAATATTTACATGATTTATTTACAACAATTTTATAACAACAAAATATTTTTACAACAATTAAATTTTTTTTTTTAGTAGGTTTAGGGTTAGTGTTAGGGTTACAATTGCACTATAAATAAGGAGTTTCAGGCACGCGATTTGTAGTCAACCAATGGGATTTGGGAGGTATGCAGACATGGCAAGCGTTGCGCATGATGTGTACGCAACTGCGTATCTTCATATCTGCGCCTAACAAAGGTGACTACGCACGACTAAATGTTACGTTTATCATTCTAGCAACAGACCTCAGATGAGCCCAGACGCTCTGCGCGCCCAGTTAATTTATTATTCCCTATTAACTATCTGACGAAATGGAATATCCTGCTGAACGGCTGGCTGGCACGCCGCCAATGCGGAAGACGGGCAAAAAGCACGTGGCTTTAGGGCGTTTGGCCAAGGCCACGAGTGCCGATAAACTTTCCACGCGATGCGGAGACGCTCGCCGAAGCGCTGTCGAGCTCGCCATCATGAGAAATGTCACTTGTTCTCAACGTATCGCAAAGTATATACGACCGTGAACGCGAGATTCATTGTTGAGCGGCTCCGTGAATTTCGTTTGTACGCGAGTGACAGCTACCTAAAGCAGCATCATGTTACATAATAATGATTAAGCTAATACATAATTGTATAGTATGAATAGCAGAATGATTATATTATATTAATATATATATATTATATCTGTTAATATAGAAGCAAATCAACATATTTTAATTTTTAATATGAAATATTTGTGCCTTTTAATACTTCTTTTTAGCAAGTAGAATACCACCCACCACAAGACGAGGCAGCATCGTATTGCGTTAGATCTTTTAGAAATATTAACGCGACGTGTTTGCAGTGCTATGCACGTGGTAATATGCCACAAAGTGTAACTAGGTTCTTCATCATAGAAGCTGCAAATGGAAACGCGTTTAAATATTTCAAGTAGGCGAAGGTTCGGCGCGGGATTAACCAAGCACTCGCACTGTTAGGTGGCGTGCGCGCGTGCGTCCTTGCGTGCGTGAGCGACGCGTAACGTGGCTGAAAGACCGCCCTTGCAGCTCATATAGCCGTTATCAGGAGCGTATAATGACAAATATATTTGTCCTATATTTGTCATTATACGCTCCTGCGCCATATATACGTGGCCTACAGTGTGCTCTACTATAAATATTATACATATATATATAATAATATATGAATAATATATATATATATTGTGATTGCTAACATACTCTCCCGAGATTCCCGCATAGAATGTCAGCAATACAACGTCGGAACCTAATGCACGTTATACCCCGGGAATAGGTCAGGAGCCTCTCTCGTTCTTTGAGAGCCCGGTCGACTTGATATGATTATCCACCTTGCACTGCTCCAAAACTTGTTACTCGATGAAATTTACTGGTGGTTCGATTAAGTGAGACGTATGGACTCTATGGCTGTCATTCTATTGTGCAACGCTATAATTGAGTGATCGTGTAAACGGTCAACAGGTATACTGATTATATATATATAATCTCTGCTCAATAACCGCGAGGAGGAATGGTTGTTGCAAAATTCTGTTTATTTTACACATGTGGGTATGTTCTTTGTGGTTGGGTGTGTGCGTGCATGCGTGCGTGCGTGCATGGGTGGGCGTGTGTATCTATACGTGCGTGCGTGCATGAGTGCGCGCGTGTATCTATACGTACGTGCTTGCGCGTGTGTACACTCAATTGATAATCATAGTAACTAAGCTGTTATTCTATATTACATGCTCTTGTCATTCTTTCCATGCACCTGTAGATCCGGTAAGACCGGAAAGTGACGGTCACGTTACCTTTCCGGTTAGCTATAACTACCGAGTAACAAGGCTTTCATTCAGTTATGGCAAATATTTATTTATCATGGATATTATCAGAGGTTAATAATGACATATTTTGTCATCTGCCATGTAGGCCAGAGTTCGAGCTGTGATATGCTTAATTACTTCTACCGTAACGATTGAAGCGAAACGTTAAGTTTCAAACCGAAGACTATACGCTCATAGATGTTCATGCCTCTATTTTACGCGGCAATCACGTAGATAAAAACATTAATTCAACGTTGGAAATGAGTTGAATAGTGAAGTAGAGGCTCGTACAGCACGTTTTGACTGAATTGTCAGTCTGTGTTGCAATGCTAAGATTAGAATTCACACAGATAATTCGGAGAGTAGGTGCCATAGAAATGTCTACGCATGAATTTACATTATTACTACACATGAAAAATGTTTCCTGGTGCAATATAACTTCTTTTAAACCCCATGCACGTGTTTCAAGCACGTAATTTTCGAAAGGAAACTATTACAAAATGTTTTTTTATAATAAAAAAGGGGCATTTTCGTTTCTGCATCCTGTCATCCCTGATTTCTACCCATGTCACTCAAACATGGCCGGAATTGTAGTGTTACGTATAATTAAGTTCATTTCAAGAAAATCTAACACGAATATTATACACGAGTTAGTTATTTTAATCAAATCAAATTAAAATCGTTAAAGCCATAACTAGTGAGAACATGTACCTTTAATGCAAACGTCCCCATTTTAACAGGATGCAATTACTATGACCGCTTCCTTTCAATATCAGCAAAACTCCGCAAAGCATTTGTATCACTCTTGGGATCCCAGCCTGAGCTTGTGTGTGTGCGTGCGTGTGTGTGCGTGCGTGTGCATGTGTATGTGTTATGGCCACCGTGTGTAACTAATGATGATCAATTTTTAAGATATCGTTTGAATAGAACTTGCTTTCACCATGTGTGTGGTATCATATTAAAGGGAATTAAATTCTCCACAAGATGATACCACATTTAATGGGCTTGGCGATGATTTTAATGACAATTTTGGGCCAAAAATGTGATTTTTTACCATTTTTCCCCAAAATATGAATTGCACCAAAATACATTTTTCTCCATATTTCAAAAGTCCTTTTGAGTAATGAATTGGAACTTTTCAGAAAACTGCCCATATGTGTTGTTAATATTGTCGCAAAAGCTCAAGTTCGTTGCTTTTCTAACAATAAAGTTATATTGCTCCAAAGTTAACATTTTGATATTAACTAAAAACAGCATTTTGTACATTATAGTGGGGTATGGCGTGTCATGAAAATAGCTCCCGTAGGATTTTTTTGCTAAAATTGATTTTTTTGCTTTATCGAGTTGATTTAGGGTCAAACTATCAGAAAATGGTAGGGATCAAATTTTCCGACCCCTCGACCCCCCGGGGGAGGGGCTTTTCTTTCCCATGACCCCCTGACTGACCCCGGGCCTGTTTCTGCTAATAATGAACCTATTATCACGATCCTGGCGTCATTTCAGGGGTTTGGGATGATGCTGAGTCTATTTATCACAATTTCAAAGTGACCGGAAGTGGCCATTATCGACTTCCGGTTACGATCTTCGTTAAATTCAATGTCATTATCATGGCAGTGATAAACTTGGTCATATAGTACCTCTTTCTATAGGTTTGCAGGCATAGGAAGACAACTGATGCAGTCATTTTTGCGATCAGATAGTCATGACAAGAGATAAGAGCACTTTAAGTGGCTATCGCAGACTACCGGTTAGGATCGACTAGTCAGATCTGGTTGGTCTGTCTGGCAACAAGAAGCAATTTTTCCTTGTCCGAATTTTGATTTTACTTGCCCAACATTTTCTTACATATCAACAGTCTATGAGCCGTAAGACATATTTTGGGTTCAGTACATATCATATTACAGTATATACATGGAAAATCGTAAGGAAATTCAGTGTGTGAAACGAACCTCGTCAATACCCTCGCAGACGTCTACATTGGGAGTGATTACCAGAGGATTCTTGAGGAGTCTTGCCCACTGGGTACCGCCTCGCTGACAAAAATCACTGTTCTTCCATCTATAAACTACACTTTATTGAACTAATATCGAACAACCCGAGTGGCAAGGGATGCAGAGATGGTCCAGAAAGTGATAGCAGCCATGGAGACCAACCCATTCTCAGCAACAATGCCATCCCTGGTTAATCTATCAACGGGGCAGCGTGCAGAGGCAGCAGTCCAGGAACACCTCATCGGTGTGAAGGAACTTGGTCTGAAGGCATTGTCCAGTTCCATATCCAGTGATCAAAAGAAGACGTCCATCGTGAGGTTGAAAACCTTCCACACGCAAAATTCAAAGCCAAAGAAGTCGGCAAGGAACAGTGCACCAGACAAGAGTGATGAAGTAGAGTTCTGCCCTTCTTCGCATAACACAGATCATGGCCAGTGGTGAAGATGTCGACATCGTCAACTTTATTGGCAACCATGAGTGTAGTAAGATGCCCCCGTCTTTATTCAATGAAGGTGGAAGCATGAGGGCTGCAGGTACAACGGCTAGTCTCGTGAAGACCTTGACGGAGGAGACTCAAGTGACCAGTGTTGCTGATCTGCCACAAGGAAACCTGAAGACAGCAGTGGTGGTTGACGAAATGCATGCCATACGCCACTGGTCATTCAAGAAAGATGAAACATTCAGAGCCATTGCTGATCGCTACAAGCACTAGCTGCTGAAAGATGTTCCTGCTGGCACAGGGATCATACATTTCTGCTGTGACCGATACAGTGAACAAAGTCTCAAATCAGCAGAGCAGCAGCACAGGTACGGCCGATCCAGACCAGCTAAGGTGTTTGAAGTCAGTGAGCAGTACTGAGCCCCAGACCCACAAGAATTCTTCTCAGTATCAGCCAACAAAGCTGAGTTTCCTGTGTGAGACGTGGACCGAGAGTGAACAGCTAGATCCAGCACTGGGTTCAACTCGCCTTTACCTAGGCGGAGGATTCAAGGAAGAAACCCTGAGTGTGCTGCTCACCGAAGGGTCCGCAACTGACGTCACTGCCTTGGAGTCTGCACAGCAGGAGGCTGATACAAGAGTCATGCTATATACAGCGTTCAGAATGAAGATGTTGAGAGAGTGATCATTCACGGCAATGACACGGATATCATCATCATCTGTGTCTACTATGCCACCACTATTCTGAAAGATCTTCCTGAACTGTGGGCGAGAACTGCCACGGAGAACTACCTACCCATACACTAAATGGCTGTGGCACTGGGACCTTCGCAGTGGTCGTGCACTACCATTTATCCACTATCTGAGTGGAAGAGACACGACAAGCTATCTTTTCTTCACTGGGAAGAAGACCTGGATGAGCAGTAGCAAGACTACACACATATCTAAACTTGAAGACTTTGGCGAGCAAGGTCAGCAAGACATCACATTGGAACTCATCGACCAGGCACGCAAGCTTGTCATCACTGTGTACTCTAACAAAGCTGTTGACTTTGAGGAGTGTGATATTGGAAAACTGAGGGTCAACAAATTCCTGAATACAGGTCAAACTCTGCTGAAGCTGCTACCACCAACAGAAGAGATGCATTTCTTGACAACACCTACGACGTGCAGCTCTAGCAACTTTCATAGACAAGAGTGCCATTTGCAGGCCAGAGCTTCCCCCATTTGAGGAGTATGGCTGGGCTCTGCAGGATGGGAAACTTGTCCCAGTCCTTCAACTCAACCAGCCTGGCTGCAGCAGCAATGACAAAGCAAGGCCATCGCGTTGGTGGCACACCAAGAGGGTGCAACAGAAACTGTTCCTGTGCGAAGAAGGCTGTTGCATGTTACATTGGATGTCGCTGCCCAGGGATCAGCAACCAAGTGGCAGCCGTGTTCAGTACACTGCAATATTTGAAGCAGCTGAACAAGCAGTGACTGGACAGTGACAATATAACTAACGCACAGTGACAGGTAATTTTATGTTCGATGATTAGTTGTCCCAAGGTATATATTGTCATTCTGTCCCATTATTCTGTTCACAATTAAAATGACAGTAAACGTATTTATATTTGTGTTGTTCTTTTTCAATGCTCAGCTTACAGATTTAGAATAAAGAGAAGGAACATTACTATATAAAATTAAATTAAACTAAAATAAAACTAAATTAAATTTGAACGCCCGCCAATTTTCTGATAGTTTGACCCTAAATCAACTCGATAAAGCAAAAAAATGAATTTGAGCACAAAATCCTACGGGAGCTATTTTTCATGACAACGCTGTAATCCCATATAATGGTACAAAATGCTGTTTTTAGTTTATATCAAAAATGTTAAAAAATTATGACGAAAGTAATATTAACTTTGAGTTGTTAGAAAAGCAATAAACTTAGACTTAATATGCGACTAAAATATTAACCATACATATGTTGGCAGTTTCTGGAAAAAGTCCATTGATTCTATTACTCAAGAAGACAGTTGAAATATGGTAGAAAATAAATTTTGGAATGGCAATTCATATATTTTTTGGAAAAAAAATGGATACAAAATCACATTTTTTGCCAAAAACTTGCATTAAAATCAATCACTTAAGCTCGATTAAAGTGGTATCATCGTTGTAGAAAATGACTAATTTCGTCTTTTGAATATGACTATCACACAGACATGGTGACCAAGCCAAGTTCCTATTTCAAACAATATCTTACAAAAAAATGGAATTCATCCTTAGATATTATCACAAGGTCGGGTCATTTGTTAAAAAAATGGCTCAGCCCAATTTTTATTTCAGTCAGCATATTTTTCAAGGTTGTCCACGCTTGGAATGTTGTTCAGAGGGCCCACTGAGAAACACAGTTGATACCAAACATCCTTTTATGTCATCCCGGTTCTAGAAGTAACCTGTCTTGCCCCTGCGGTATATGTACGGATTAAAAACCAGAAATCCGGACGAGACTGGTGTTGGCCCATAACGCGCACATCATATATAATAATTGTTCATTTACAGAACTGACGTGGCATAACCGCCGTGACGATCTTCATGCCTTGTTGACAGTCCCTCTTTCGTGACGTCTTTTCTTGCCGTGATCGCCTTCTGCCTGTAACGTCCAATCTTTCGTGACGCTTTTGTCGTATAAGTCGTCTGACTAGTGACGTCCTCTTTCGAATGACGTTCTTTCGTGTGACTCTTCCTTTACGCTGGACTGTTCTTCAATGCGGTGGACGATCATCATGTAATGAACGTCTTCTACCGTGACTCGTTCTGCCACGGGACGTCTTCTGCCGGATCTCACGAATACGCTCTCCGCTGGCGGCGTGCTGCATCAAGCGCGCTTTGCGCTTCTTGGAAAAATAGCGAAACCGGCAAAATTGAAGCAATGTGCTCAAAAAAAAGATGATCGTGCACGAGCGACAAGGAATTAACTACGATAGACATCCACTATACCAAATATGTCCCAAATTTAACAAAGCGGGTGTTTGCACTGGGCCGAGAGAGAGATCTGCTGCTGAATTAAACCACATTGAGATGCTGGCGGATGAGCGACGGCTTGTCTCAGGCTGACGGAGAGGAGGCGGCCGGAGAGTGCGTGCGCGGTTGTTGAATTAAGTATTTGCTGCTGCGCCGTGATATGTGTGTATTGAGTGTATGGGGTGAGCGTGAGTAATGTGGAGTGTGGACGTAAAGAATAGTTGTGCAGTGTGTGTGTTAGTCGTGTTCGTGCCCGTATAGAGTTATGCACTGACATCAGGGAAGTAAGATAATATAGGAATCCATTCCCCATATATTATCCTATATATCCTATGATTGATCCTTACTTCAATAGCACAGTGACATGGTGACAGCGACTGTATGAAACGCGTAGAAATTGGTACAACTCACGCCGTGACTCCATCGTCTCGCTATTGCTAGTTACCGTGTGGCCTACCAACGTGACTCTATCGCGCTGCTAGTTACCGTAGTGGTACCCACGTGACGACATGCGTCTGCTCAGTTACCGTGTGGCTACCCACGTGACGTCTATCGCCTGCTAGCTACTGATTACTGGACTGGCAAGGTATCTGTTAGCTAAGTAGCCTGATTACATGGACTGAGATAAAGGGTATCTGCTAGCTAGTACAGTGATTTACATAGGGACTGGTAAAAAGAGTATCTGGCTAGCTAGCTACGTGGGATTACTGAACTAGGTAAGTATTCTATTGAGTCTATAGTGTGCAACAAATGCTTTACTGCACTTGTAAGATGTGGTTTAGTCAAAAAAATACGTCATAGCGGCTAAGGAAAAAATTGCCTGCTAATTATGTGTGCACTGCGATCATTTTGGCTGCTATGTGATTATTAATTGATATAGAAATTTTGTAATGCAATACCTATAGCATACTATGCTGACACAGGCTACAGCGTCAGAACAACTTAGTACAAGGATAGCCTGACAGTAGATCGAAGGTTAATTGCATGAATAACTCATAGATGCAAATATAAACAACAAACAAAACAGTGGCACTAAGATGGAATTCCGGATAACGAATTATTGGAGCCTAACTAAGGCGTGCTGCTAAGGCATAATTCGCAAAATATAAAAAATAAATAAGAAGGCAGAGATTATTTGTAGAGTTACTAGGTACAGTAAAAAAGTAGAGAGACACAAACATGATGACTGATCAATGCAAAGTTGAGTTGCGAATGTAGTATCGGGTATACTCACGAACAAAAAAAAGTTGTGTGAAAATGTGACGGACTACAGGATCGAAGACGCTATATCTCACAAGCGAACCTGCACCGGCAAGCTTAAGCACGACAGCAGCTGAATACGTCGACGGGACTGAATTAAGTTACAAAAATACGAGTTAATAAAACAGTATCGCTGGTGGATCACGCAACGTATCACGACTACCGTCCAACGGAGAGATGAACAATGAAGGTTCAGCGACGAATACTCACCGATTACACGGATATAGGTGATATCATCGTCAAGAATTCATATATGCACACGGCGCTCACGCGACGGGTCACCGAATGAATATCACGTACAGCACTAAGTAAATTCAACGACGAAAAAATTCGCGTGATTTAACGAATCGCCGGAAGCGACCCCCACGACGCAGAACAGGAAGCATTCTGCCCCGAAACCTGATTCACAAAATGTGTAAGGAACCTATCTTCACGCACGTTCACTAAGCCGGCTCAACAGAAGTGTATGACGTCGCTACTTAACCATACATATCTACGCGCGCGGAAATTCTCAACGAGGCAAAGAATCAGATCAACCCAAGTAGGAAGACCATCAGGTCATCACACTGACTCTCTAGTCTGACATATCGCTCCGACCCCGCAAGGCGCTCGACCTCGGCCTTAGCGCACGCCGCATTAGTCGGTCGTCGTCACCGCTGCACACGTAGACTGAACGAAGCCGAGTCAAGTTTCGTGTCGTGGGTACGCGCTGCTCGTCTGTGCGGCTCAGAAGGAAAAAGACGAGAATACGGAGAATGCGTACGCACAAGCACCTGACAGTGCACTAACGAGCGTAAGCGACGAAATTGCTGAACATGTATATGTCATGTGAGTCGAACCGTCAACGACGCAGAATGATGATAGACAGATGCGCAGAAGCAACGAAAGACAGAGGGACTTCTGTTAATCACACTGAAAAATACGGACCGTTTCAGCGTTCGGAATCCGAAACGCAAGGTATGCTGGCAATAAAACAGACACATGGTGGGAAATTGAGAGACCGTAAAGAAGTAAAAAGTAAAAGTTAGTGCGTGAAGAATGCAGATCGATGTCAAAAAGTAAGTAACAAAGGATAGATTGATAAAAGTAAATAAGTAACCAAGTAAGAAAAAAAAAACAACAATATCAAGTAGTAAGCCAAGCCAGACAGCCAGCATCAAAGTTCAGTAAAGATAGTAGTACAGAGCCATAAGGTAGTTCCAGTAATAAACGTAAAAGAAACAACCAAGCAGCACCAGACACAGAAACAAAAGCTAAAAGTAGTATATAAAAGTCAGTGAGTACGTAGCTATCATGTGTTAGTGAGTAGTAGTAGTAGTCGTAGTGGAGTGGTGTGTGGTCGGTAGTATAGTAGCAGCAGCAGCGTCGAGTAGTAGGTAGATATAGTCACAGGTAGTTAGCACAGGCAAGACGTAAAAGCAGCCTCACTACTATTCAAATGCCCCGAAGAGTTGGTAGTAAACAGTCAGTTATAAAGTATAGGCAGCAATACAAAGCTAGTATAGTAGTAGTAGTCTGTTAAAGGAACGTAGCGCATGTCAGCCAAGAAAAGCAGAAAATAGCAGCAACAAAATAAGAGTAAGTAGCATACTAGTAGTTAGTTCAGTAGTAGTAGTAGTTAGTATGAGTTAGTAGTATGTAAGACTAGTAGTATTGTGACTAAAGGGTCAAAAGCTTGATCGTAGTTTAGTTACTGCTTTGCTCCGTGCCGGGCTACCAAATCCAAACGTAAGCAGCAGAGCACAACCGATCGTGAAAACGTATACCCAAATAGCAATAAGGTAAAGGACTAGATAATATGAATCAGCATTAAAGATAGTAAAAGACGACTGTTGAGTCGCTGAACCTGTATTACTTGTTAAGAAGCTGGCACTATTATTCAGAATAAAATTCACTAATTCAAAGCATATATATATTCATGATTTATATATATAATATGATATATCCATAGTATCATATATATATACCTATATAATATAACTACGGCTGACCTCCATGCACCCCAGCCTAGGCCCCTGGTCATCTAACTATCTTTCGGTTCTATCTCCTATAAATTCGCACCTCGTCTCTTCTCTTCAAGGTAGATAAATCTTCTCTACTCACAATCTTTCGTCCGTGTACCTAAATTATTATCAGTTTTCCGAAAATCGCCCGGCCGACTAGTTTGAATCGACCGCGTTTTTTCGTCATTAAGTGCGACCGGAACTTGGCCTGTTTAGGTTGGCGTCAGTTAAAACCGCTAACGGTGTCATGCAACGTATCCCGCGGCATACTGCAAGGCTATTTATTGGGTGTTGACCGTGCCAAGCCGTCGCGATTTCTATACGTCACCGGTTTTGCTGTAATATCAATAATTACCTTGGCTCCTAATCTGTAAAAAGTTTATTGTCCTCATTGAAAAGTAACGTTATGTTATAATTTAAAAACTATATATACGATAAACTAATTAACCAAAAATACGCTAACCCTAAAATAGCAATAAACGTGGGATCATACATAATTGTATAAATATACAATTGACACATTTAAACATAGCGACAACCTAATGCAAGACCACAGTGATACGAAACAGATATGTCAGCCCTCATTCTATGCCATCCGTATTAGCGAATTGATGGGCTGAAACTATGCGCCAAACTATTACCGGTGCCTCGCGATGTGTGTGTCAGGGTACGGTTTTCAAGATACCGATCGCGTTTACGACTTAAAGATGGTGGATGTGATAAAATCCTTGGGGTCCGAGCCCAAGGATAAGAAAAGTTCCGGTTTGACAAACGCAACTGAGGGGAGTAAATTGCCTGCAGCATGATCTAGTGAAAGAATGAGCAGCATCATTTTTCGTATCACAGTGAGGGATGTCGACAGTCCCTGCATACGGAGAGATCCCAACGTCAACTTGAGCGTCCCGCTATGTGGACAAGGGCTAAGGAAAAGGATTGGCGAAACATACAGTGGGAACTACTTATCGCGTACACACGTGAGTTAAGATGCGTGTTTAATACAAATCGAAAACATAACAAAGTCGAAACGAACGGAAACCATAAAAATAACAATTAAGGTCACCGGCTATAGAAGCTTATAATACGTCAAACACGACGATCCATTAGCCAGACTATCTTGTGAATTAAGTTCACAAAAAATCTGACCATTCGTGGTCTTCCGTATGTTCGAGTGTCGGCTAAGCGGATCGCGGCGTATCGACCAAATATACTGGTTAGTGTGCGTGCGTTGTGGTTTTAGTCTGACCAGGCTGCACTGGCACT
>NW_014577136.1:523498-568435 GCF_000485595.1 Priapulus caudatus | reverse complement strand
CAATCGCGTGTGCTGCACCAGAGGGCTTGCAACAGAAACTGTTCCTGTGCGAAGAAGGCTGTTGCATGTTACATTGGATGTCGCTGCCAGGGATCAGCAACCAAGTGCAGCCGTGTTCAGTACACTGCAATATTTGAAAGCAGTGAAAGCAGTGACTTGGACAGTGACAATTAACTAACCACAGTGACAGGTAATTTTATGTTCGATGTATTAGTGTCCAAGGTATATTTGTCATTCTGTCCCATTATTCTGTTCACAATTAAAATGACAGTAAACGTTTATTATTTGTGTTGTTCTTTTTCATGCTCAGCTTACATATTTGGATTAAAGGAACATTACTATATAAAATTAAATTAAACTAAAATTAAAACTAAATTAAATTTGAACCCCGCCATTTTCTGATAGTTTGACCCTAAATCAACTCGATAAAGCAAAAAAATGAATTTGAGCACAAAAATCCTACGGGAGCTATTTTCATGACACGCTGTAATCCCCACTATAATGTACAAAATGCTGTTTTTAGTTAATATCAAAATGTTAAATTTGGAGTAATATAACTTTATTGTTAGAAAAGCAATAAACTTGAGCTTTTGCGACAATATTAACCATACATATGGGCAGTTTTCTGAAAAGTTCCAATTCATTACTCAAAAGGACGTTTGAAATATGGAGAAAATGAATTTTGGTGCAATTCACATTTTGGAAAAAAAATGGTAAAAAATCACATTTTTTGCCCAAAATTGTCATTAAAATCATCACTAAGCCCATTAAATGTGGTATCATCTTGTAGAGAATTTAATTCCCTTTAATATGATACCACACACATGGTGAAAGCAAGTTCTATTCAAACAATATCTTAAAAATTGATCATCATTAGTTACACACGGTGGCCATTTTGAAAAATAGCCGCCATTTTTTTTCAGCAATATTTTCAAGGTTGTCCACCTGGAAGTTGTTCAGGGAGGTCCCCTGAACACGTTGATACCAAACAACCTTTTATAGCATCCCGGTTCTGGTAAACCTGTCTTGCCCCTGGTAATACTATATCAAATTAGCACAGCGTGGGAATTCGGGACGGATAGATTGTTTGTTTTGCATGCTCTTGATTAGGTAAAGAAAGGCATCATATTCACTTGGGTGCGTAATCATGCAACACTAATTCTGCCAGCCGACCATTCTCCGCAATAAGATGCATATATCAAACATAGTCAATTATAGATAATAAGATATATACATCAGCAGAGTGCGTAATATAATCAGTTCGCCTGGTTGCTTAATAGAATTGCCTGTGCAAGATGTGCATCAGGGATTTACGGGAACTTCCAGCCATTAGAGGCAAATGGCGAAGTTCGGTGAGCTTTGCTATAGAGTAACGCTATAGATACTAAGAGATAACGCAAACATCACACAGCCCGTCATTCATGCATGCACATGTCGTCATAACAGCTGAGGAGAACCTTAGCCCGGCTGTTATTGGAAATTCGAAACACGACGATCATGCAGCACACAGACATTACCATCTCCAGGACGGATCCAGCAGGGTTTGTGGCTGACCAGTTTCCATAGTTGTAGTCACAGCTAGCGGGGGTCCGGCGGGGCATGCGCCCCCCGTGTAATTTTTGTAAAAAATTAGGCTAAGTATTTTGGCTGCATTTCTGGTGAATTTGAGGGGTCAATTCGAAGATACCAACGGTTTTTCTGGAAACCGGTGCAAAAAACCGGCCTAAATCCGCGCCTGCATCTTATATATACCCCCGATGATAGTGGATGAGCATTTACTCCCGCAGGCTGCAGATTCACGTGTAAATTCCTGGGATTTGTTATTACGTGTGTGAACCGCTCCAACAGCAACCGTAATCAGCTAGGTATACGCCATATACTAAAAAAACTACCGGCCGATATAATAATCACCATGAGTGCTATAATAATAGCCTATTATATAGATATAGAATATAGATATATAGCATCAGATATAATAGAATATAGATATACAATAATATTAGAATAATTCATATATATCGTATTATTTATATATCTATTATTATACACTCCTGATATCAGTATGTGGAGTATGTTAAATGTTTGCCGCACACTCATTTTGTGTTTATTGCACACAAAAACACTTGTGAAGATTAGTTAAACTTTTAGCCACGGCTATAAAATTTTGAGACCTTGGTAGGTGTTTGTACGCGAGGTTTATGGGTATAACTGCTAGCGGTGCAGTATGCGTCTTCTCCGTGTAATCTAGTTCAATCTTATTGTGATTGTTTCCAAATTTCTTAGCAATTCCGAGTAATGAAACCTATCTGGTCGGGTGTGATAACCACGCCTCCATGGATGATTGTTGTGACGTCAGCAGTCATGCATAGCCAGTTTATTACCATCAGCCAGATTTTTAACGAATGTACTCCATATTTGTCGATATTACTTATTTTATTTATTTTAACTTAATTAAATTTTTTATATATTTACGGCACTAATTAGTGTAAGCGATTTTAAGAACGCCTCTACCGGACGCTTATTCGCTAAAAGCTACCGGTACATGGCTACAGCCGGATAGGTCAAATGCGAGGACTTCTCGCCAATATTTACTCATTTTACGGTGAAGTTTTACCAGGAATGTGCACTTGCGTTTTAACGCAGGTTTTGCCGCATTGATGTAAATGTTCGATGTTGAAACGACTAACGTTGTTACTCGCTCGATTCATGTGTATTTACCTAGTGTATAGCTAACCCTGCACCATTTTCACTGGCCCCGGTAGCGCTTTAGTACATAATTGGCAGATAAATGTGTCAGATAACAAAAGGCGTATATATAGCTATTGTTAACCACAAATATATTGAAGTAGAGTCAGCCAAGCAGGCCATTTTGAATGGAAGATGGAAGTGGGGGAGATACAAAGATTCGCATCATGAGAGAGCGAGAGCAGAGAGAGAGGGCGGGAGCGAGCGAGGGGAAAGTGAGTGTGAGCGAAGAGAGAGAAGAGAGAGAGAGAGAGAGAAGAGAGAGGAGAGAGAGAGAGATGAGAGAGATCAGAGAGAGAAAGAGTGAAAGTGGAGCCAGGGCAAGGGGTAGGAAAGAAAAGAGAGAGCGGCGCATGTGGGAGAGCCAGATATACACAGGAGAGAGCGGGAGGCGGAACGCGAAGAGCGAGAGAGAAGGGGGGGAGGGAGAAGCTAGGGGGAAGACGAAAGCGCGGAGGGGCAAGAAAACGCGAGATACAGCGAAACAGAGAGAGAGAGAGAAGAGAGAGAGAGCAGAGAGATAGAAGAGAGAGGAAGGGGGGGGGGTCGCTGATTCGCCGCCTATGCAGTACATGTATATACACGAGCACTTCCTATATACGTCAGAGGTCAAGAGAGCGAACCACCGCGAGTACTTTGCTGTAACTCGACGCTATGGGAAATCTGCGCGGTCCGAACAGCTGGATGCACACGGATAGAATGAAATGATACCCTGTGAATATTCGAGGTCTCCATCGTAGATGGGCTCCACGCCTGTGGTCTATCACAGCGGGGCTACCCCACGCACTCCATCCCGGCGCGCTATTAAGCAATAAGCGGTGGCTCGGTGTCCTCTAGGGAGAGTTATAACTGGTAACCGACTTACGAAGGCAAGCACGCTGTAAACCGGGCAATGTGAGAAATTTCGACGTTTCATTGAACGACGGATACACGAAATCAGAAGTAGATAAATATTTCCTATTTTAGGAAATATTTCCTATTTTAATTTATAAATTAAATATATTATATATATTATATTATATTATATTATATATTCCTATTCTGCATCCCATAGTCAGATGCAGCTTGTAGAATCGCATGATTGTCCGTGCGTGCGTCCGTCCGTGCGTGCGTGCGTCCGTCAACAGTTTGGGCACAAAATTCTAAACGGCTCGACGTACGGATTCGGAAATTCGGGACGTAGGGGGGTAATCCGAAAAACGTTGGGATGTCGAAGCTGGGGGTCAAAGGTCAAACGTCCAAGAGGTGTAAAAGAAGGGGAACATTCCCTCCTTAACTTAAGGTATAGGGAGGGAAATGCAGAATTGGCGCACAAATCTAAACGGCTCGACCTAGGCTCGTGATAGTCGGGTATAGCATCATGTAGAGAAAAGCCATAACTGTGCCGAAATTGGAGGTCACAGGTCAAAGGGCAGTGGTGGAAAGGTCAGATATCAGACAATTTTTCGAGAATGGGCTAACGGACAGAGTGAAAAACTTTTTTGTTTTCAGCTCGGACCTACATTTTTATCACTTTATTGAAAGGACCATGAAATGTGCTTTCCACTGACGTGCGAAGAGTAAGTGTCTGATAACCTTTTGACCCTCAAGAGGAGGGTTGAACATGGATTCCTGAACTGCCTCAATGATGTCACAGTCATGGCACATCCATAATCTGGAAACCCAATATTCATCGATAGCCTAACGGCTACAACACAGCATTACGTCTCAGAGGTCCTTGGATCGAATCCCATCAGATTTTTTATTATTTACCTGTTTTCTGTATTTTTCTATCTTTATCCATTTAACTATTTCTTTCCAATTAAGGAAAATATTTACATGATTTATTTACAACAATTTTATAACAACAAATAATTTTTACAACAATTAAATTTTTTTTTTTAGTAGGTTTAGGGTTAGTGTTAGGGTTACAATGCACTATAAAACAGGAGTTTCAGGCACGCGATTTGTATCAACCAATGGGATTTGGGAGGTATGCAGAATGCAGAAGGTTGCTGAAATGATGTGTACGCAACTGCGTATCTTCATATCTGCGCCTAACAAAGGTGTCACTACGCACGACTTAAATGTTACGTTTATCATTCTAGCAACAGACCTCAGATGAGCCCAGACGCTCTGCGGCTCCAGTTAATTTATTATTCCCTATTAACTACTTCTGACGAAATGGTATAATTCCTGCTGAACGGCTGGCTGGCACGCCGCCAATGCGAAGAAGCGGGCAAAAGAGCACGTGGCTTTTAGGGCGTTTGGCCAAGGCCACGAGTGCCGATAAACTTTCCACGCGATGCGGAGACGCTCGCCGAAGCGCTGTCGAGCTCGCATCATGAGAAATGTCATTTGTTCTCAACGTATGCGAAAGTATAACGACGTGAACGCGAGATTCATTGTTGAGCGGGTCTCGTGAAATTTCGTTTGTAAGCGAGTGACAGATGACCTAAAGCAGCATCATGTTACATAATAAATTGATTAAGCTAATACATAATGTATATATGGAATAGGAGAATGATATATTATATCTTATATATATATATTATATCTTGTTAATATAGAAGAAATCAACATATTTTTAATTTTTAATATGAATATTTGATGCATTTTAATACTTCTTTTTAGCAAGGTAGAATACCACCCACGCACAGACGAGGGCAGCATCGTATTGCGTTAGATCTTTTAGAAATCATTAACGCGACGTGTTTGCAGTGCTATGCACGTGGTATATGCCACAAAGTGTAACTAGGTTTCTTCATCATAGAAGCTGATTAATGGAACGCGTTTATAAATATTTCAAGTAGGCGAAGGTTACGGGCGCGGGATTTAACCAAGCACTCGCACGTGTTTAGGTGTGCGTGCGCGCGTGCGTCCTTGCGTGCGTGAGGCGACGCGTAACGTGGCTGAAAGACCGCCCTTGCACGTGCATAGCCGTTATCAGGAGCGTATAATGACAAATATATTTGTCCTATATTTGTCATTATACGCTCCTGCCATTATATACGTGCACAGTGCTTGCTATATATATATATATATATATATATATATTATAGTAATATTTATAACTATATATAATATTGGTGGCGCTTGCTAAACATACTCTCCCGAATTCCCGCATAGAATGTCAACGCAATGACAAACGTCCGGAACCGTATATGCACTTAATAAGAGTACGCGGAGACCGCGGGGATAAGTCAGGAGCCTCTCTCGTTCTTGATAAGAGCCGGCGACTTGATATGATTATCAGCACCTTGAACAACTGCTACATAAACCTTGTTACTACGATTGAAATTTTACATGGTGGTTCGATCAAGTGAGAACGTATGACTCCTATGCGCTGTCATTCTACTTGTGCAACGCTATAAATTTAGTGATCGTGTAAACGGTCAACAGAGTATACTGATTCATATATATATAGATCTCTGCTCAATAACTCGCGAGGAAGGAATGGTTGTGCAAAAAAAATTCTGGTTTATTTTACACATGTAGGTATTCTCTGTGGTTGGGTGTGTGCGTGCATGCGCTGCGTGCACGTGCATGGGTGGCGGCGTGTATCTAATACCGTGCGTGCGTGCATGGAGTGCGCGCGGTTGTATCTATACGACGTGCCATGGACGCGTTGTACACTCATTGATAATCATGAGTAAACTAAGCTGTTATTCAGCTATATTACATGCCTTGTCATTCTTTCAAGTGCAGCCACTGTAGATCGGCGGTAAGAACCGGAAAAGTGACGTCACGTTTACCGTGCCTATCCGGTAGCGGAAAAATAGACTAACCCAAAGATAACAAGGCTTTCATTCAAGTTACTGGCGCACAATAAATTATATATTTACATGGATATTATCAGAGGTAATAATGACATATTTTGTCAATCTGCCATGTAGGGCCAGAAGGTAACGAAGACATCTTTAAAAAATAGAGCTGACTTCCAATTACTTCTAATAAACGGAAGATGAAGAACGGTACACGATTGAAGCGAAAACGTTAAGTTTCAAACGAAAGACAGACGCTCATAGATGTTCATGCCTCTATTTTAATCCGCGGCAATCACGGGTGTAGATAAAAACATTAATTCAAACGTGGAAATGAGTTGAAATAGTGGAAAGTAGAGCAACTCGTACAGCACGTTTGACTGAATTTGTCAGTCTGTGCTCTCATATGCTAATATAAAAGTCCACAACAGAATAAATTCGGAGAGTAGGTGCCAGAGGAAAATGTCTACGCATGAATTTACATTTTAACTGACACAAGTGCAAAAATGTTTCCTGGTCAAATATAACTTCTTTAAACCTCGATGCACGTTTCAAAGCACGTTAAATTCGAAAGGAAAAACTATTACAAATGTTTATTTTATAAATAAAAAAGGAGGCATTTTCGTGGTCTGCATCCTGTCATCCTCTGATTTCTTCTACCCATGTCACTCAAGAACATGGGGGGCCGGAAGTGTGGGGATGTGTAAACCGTATACATAAGTTTCATATCACGAAAACTAAACACGAATATTATATCTATCCGAGTTAGTTATTTAAATCAAATCAAATTAAAAACGTAAAGGCCATGAACCTAGTGAGAACATTACCCTTTAATGCAACGTCCCCATTTTAACAGGATGCAATTACTATGAGCCGCTGCTTCCTTTTCAATATCAGCAAAACATCCGCAAAGCATTTGTATCCATCTTGGGATCCCAGCACTGAGCTTGTGTGTGTGCGTGCGTGTGTGTGCGTGCGTGTGCATGTTAGTGTATGGCGCGTGCGTGCGTGCCGTGCGCGTGCGTATCGTGCTGTGTGTGTTGGTGTGTGGTGTGGTGTGTGTGTGTGTGTGTGTGTAGTGTGTGTGTGTGTGTAGGGTGTGCGTGCGCGCAGCGTTCTGTGTAGTTGCGTAGTGTGTGTGTTGTATGGTGTGGTGTGGCCGTGCGTGCGTGCGATTGTGCATGCGTATGCTGAGTGTGTGTGTGTGTGTCTTGTTGTTGTGTGTGTAAGGTGTGTGTACTGTACTCGTGTGTTGTGTGTGTGCTGTCGTGGTGGGTTAGTGTGTGTGTGTGGATGTATGTTGGTGTGTGTATGTGTGTGTGTGTGTGTGTGTGGTGCTGCGTGATGTGTGTGTGTGTGTGTTTGTGTGTGTGTTGTGTGTGTGTGTGTTGTGGTGTGTGTGTGGTGTGGTGTGTGTGTGTGATGTGTGTGTGTGTGTAGTGTGTGTTGTGTTTGTTTGCGCGCGTGTCTGTACCTGTGTGTTTATAGGTTATATATAACTACTAGTAGTGACTGCCACAGTTCACACATTCGATTATAACAGCAACCATGTAAATATTTCATTATCATTACCTCCGCCAAGGGGTTGGGGGGTTTGTGGGTTTGTGCGTTGGTTTGTTTGTGTACAGCCTAACTGAAAAAGTTATGGAAAGAGATTCCTCCCATAAGAAATTTTCAGGATAAGTCAGAAATGGGCTAACTTAAATTGATGGGAGATAATTTGGTGTGATCCGATCCCAATTAATTAATTAATTAATTAATTAATAACATTTTCAGGATAGGTCACAAATGGGGTAACTTAGAATTGATTACATTTTGGTGGTGATCCGGATTCAATTAATTAATTAATTAATTAATTAATTAATTAAATTTTCAGGATACGTCAGAAATCGGGTAACTTAGAATTGATTACATTTTGGTCGTCATCCGGATCCAATTAATTATTTAATTAATTCATACATTTTTTTACAGTGACAGAATTCAGCTGCGTTGGCGGAGGTCTGTGCTCTCCGAGTGCTCTAGTATCTGATTATGTAATAAACTAAATGCCTCACTAACTGTTCGATTTTTGTCTACTTACACAACGTCATCGGACAATACAGCGCAGTCTTGCGTGTGAAAGACGCCTTTGCCTCGGTGAAGAGCGGACGTACGAGTAACTGCGACTCGGTGCCGGTAATTAATCAGGTATTTATAATATAATCTATATAAGACTCACCCGATATAAGTTAATCGCTCCTGGCTCGTCGTCTGCTGAGACTCATCGTCTGGTTTCACTGGTGTCGCGTGACAGCAGAGCACGCACGCACACAGCAAAAGCATCACACACCAAGACATTTCGATGATGCCACTCTAGTTCAACATGACACACGGAATCGCCGATTACGGACTCGATCCTCTATTCGCCGCAAATTAATTATCTTAATGGTAGTCAAAAATTGGCGTTAATCGCGTTAACTTGTATATAGGAGTCTTTGCCCTGCTGATGATTGCGGCATTGCTTTCATATTTGCCCGCCGCGTGCGTGCTCGTGTAAACACGGCTACATCAGTCGGCGTGAGATGTCTAACTAGTTCCGCAGCTCTTCACGTTACAAGTATGTACGCGAAACTTGTTTCCGTCTCACTGTGCGCATGCGCACTGAACGAAGGACGCCAAGGACTCGTGTCGATTGGATTTTAACGAGATGATGCTGGCGCTTCTTTCGTGCGATATAATCTCTATGTCTGGAATACATCGCTACCGAATGCCTACTGCGGTATTTCTAAATACACGACGCGTCCAGTGTTATTGAATTATAACAAGAGCGTATAAAGAAGGCCTTCTTTATACGCTCTTGATTATAAAGTACTAGCGGGATATCCGGCGTTGCCCGGGAAAATCAGTGGCGTTACTCAGTTAGTGACCGCTTGGTTGAAAAGAAAATACCCCAAAAAATCCAACCATCTATCTATCCATGCATCCATCCATGCATCAAGTATCTACCTATTCTATCTTTACTTTAGAGCATTTACTTGCGTCAAACTATGCAGATTGACTATGTTATGTTGTCTTTATGCATTTTCTGTGTTGCGTCGCAGGTACCTAAGACCACAGCAATGAGTTCAGTATGCATCCTGTTCATGGTCTATGATTGGTGTAAACTATAAGGCTAACTATGGTACGTGGTGGTTTATTCATGTGTATATGTTCTTTCTCCCATAATCAATTATTATGAATTGGTCCAAGGTTGTTCCAAGCTTCTGCGTTTAATAGCAAAGGGATGTACGTGCAATGGCATACATCAATAAATTTATCCTTGGCACGATCTCGATTCGGAACCTGGATAATATGAGTCAATTACTTAGTCTCACAGCATTCCAATTATACTAATTTATCATTTACATAGTGGCCCTTTCGGTTGTGTAACACCTCTCATCCAGTTTATCGCTGCAATAGCCGTCTAAATGACAACACTCCAATGTCTATAGCTTAAATCGCATTAATTTTACTGATATATATTTATCAGAAGGTATATATATTAATAATATATATATATAAATTATATATATATATAATAAATAAATAAATAAATATATATATATATATATATATATATATATATATATATAACGTTCCTAAGCATATGCGGGCATAATACCCGTGTTTCGTTTTTCGATACTGGCACCTTTATTTCTTGATTCTCAATCCGCAGACAACGATAAAAAAGCGAAAACGCAAGTGTAAAATATTCACGAGGTTTCTCATTGTATATTTGATCACGTAGGGTGGAATCTGCAGTTTAGCAAATAGCTGTTGGCTGCATGAATTATACTTCTAGTTTCTTTAACAGCTCATTTCATATCCACTGACAATTAAACAGGCAAATGATTTAATGGATTCCTTTAATCTGTATACCGTTTGAATGTATTTTTGGTATTGAACATTACAATATAGTACGTACGTATAAGAGCACGTATATCATTTAACGTATATATCGTATATATATATATATATGATATACGTACTCTGTTAGTACTTAATATTCCCATACGCGCATGCGCAAAGACATGCGCATTACACACTTTGTGGCGGCTTTGTTTCAATGTTCCTAAGCCGACAATACTCGCGTGTAATTATTGCGATATCTCTTGTGGTTCGTAACTGAATAACTAATAGCGAGCTTTTGATGAAAAGTAGTAACAAATTAATAAATTCAACTGCGCGCCCAGTGGGCTGGAAATATCATTGATTGCCAACGCTTATGCTATAGCTGCCTTAGTTCTTGCTACTGTCGGCCCTCATCGCCAGCAGCAACAAACTGTATACGCGTAAAAGATGTTTTCCAAACTGAAGCTAGTTATTTCCAACAGAGCATATCACAGAAACGCTGCGTTTTTATTTTGAAGGTACACTCTAAACTTTTTGAATGAGCATCTTGCTGTACGCCCCCGCCCTACGTATAGTGTGACCGATTGTGGTCTTTCAACAATTATATAAAATAATTCCAATATATTGATTTTTACGTTAATGGCTTTTAAATTAGCAGTGTTATAACAGTTAGTGGACATTTCCGTTATCACTGAATTCTGCTACATGAAAAGAGAGCATTTGTGCAAATAATTTGAGCGTGCGCTTTATGTGTACACGTACTACCCTATTTTCATATCGTCTCTGTTAAGTAACATTACACATGTTTCTATTTAAAGGTGTTCCATTAATATGACGGCTATTGTGATTTTAAAGCGCTTGTTAATGCTGTTGCCTCAAACTGTTATCATGTAGTTTTTGTTGTTAAACTGTCAGCAATATCGTCTTTTAAGCTATACATTTTCAGGGAAACAAAGAGAAGTTCTGCATCATTGAAAATATTAATAGAACACGTTTATATTCAAAGATTAATACAAGACATAGGCAAAACATTCTCACATAAAACACATCAATAGAACAAATCGCCGACAAACTTGTTTTGTATTTAGATTACCGAGTATGGAGAACAAGTGGTTAAATTTCATTGTAGCGCCAAATGTGTAAAGCGATACCGATATGGAGTGCAAATAATGATTTCTTTCTGCCTGCGGGCACACAACGCAAAAGAGATGTACATATATCAGACAATTTATATGCGGTTGACTCTGAATGATATATAAACAACTTGCATTACGGCGCAGAAGTCTGTGATAGCACACAAGGTTCACGGCTTGTTTAGCTAACGTCTTTACTACTTTCCTCTACTTATCGTACGAAGTATTCCGTGAATGTACAAAGGCTGAGTTGTCATTTATTTGTGACAATACATATAATACACGTCACAATTAAGCTAGTACAATGGTCCCAGGTTAATCGCACCTCGGATAAACAAGCGCATCGCTTTAACAACGCGTGTCTTTAAAGGCGATTTTAATCAGATAAAGGAAAAGGAGACAGGACTATAGTTTAACGGGATCCTTTCTGCCGTTGTACAACAAAACTAAACTTAAAACCAACTGACATTTTTGGTTTATCGGCGAATTCTGAACACAATTATCTCATAAAAGACAATTGCGATCTCACATTCTAGAGCTAACCCTGTGTAGGTAGTGGCGGGCGAGTAGTGTTCAAACAATTTCATAAGGTAGAATTAGTTATGTAAGTGCGATTGGAAATGTGTTCACTGCTTGATCTAGACTATTGCTTATTCCATTATTCCCGCTCGACCTGTCCCGATAAAGCGAGTACGTCTGAATACCGTTTGCCGCGTGGGCACTGAAATTATTGCCACTCTGAATGATGAGCATACACTCTTTCTACCAGCATCCGACCACAACGGATACCTTCGCATAAAACTCCCCTGGACTCTTCTTCTTTATGCGTGCAATGGACGTTTACATGCCAGTGGGATTTGTGACTGCCAGACATAAGAGCATGTGTTGACATTCCTCGCTTGCTATTTCCCACTTGCCATGACGCAGTATATTTTGCTTGACATTCCAGGCCCACTTTCTGTTCCGCCTTGTGCTAACGGCAAAAGCAGTCGCAGCAGAATGTTTCTGTCCTCTCACAATCTCGCGATGATGCTGCGTGCATGTCTGTTGGCACGCTCGCAAGGGGGATAGCTTCCCCAGCGGCTGCTAGTGAACTATCGATGACCAACTTGAGGAAATTTCGGTGTTTCATTCGGATTCCACACTGCGCCCTTTAATAATTACAATGCACTGTATAAGGCCTCCAGTGTTACCGAATATCCCTCTTGTAGCATCGTGTCATATCTGTGTTAGCACATTACAATTACTTTTCGAAATAAATGTTATTTTGGTTATATTATAAATTTAAAGAGAGGGGCACATACTCACGGATAGTTTGAGACGAAAAATGTCTATAATTTATATCCTAATGGCTTATTTTAATAATTGATAATTATTCCGAATTTCCTTGTGCTATAGCATAGGGCTAGATATATGTCCAGTAGGGGCTATTTTTCAAAAGAAATATTGAGATTAGTAGAGCTGACGAGAGATCATACTCACGAATAGTTTGAGTTTGATATTAAATATATTTAATCGAATGTCCCACTTTAAAAATTATAAGGTGCTCGATCTACCCAAATTTCACTAAAATGTACTATATGTATGTCTATCTGTTTGTGCATGCTCGGTATAGGCAAAAAGAAGTTGTTAAAGTCTGTAAGAATGTTAAAATCATATAATTGAAAAAATTTGAAGCAGAGAACACGTACTCTCGAGTAATGCTAGATGAGAAATATCTATCCATATGTCTACAATTTCAAAGTGCCTAATCTTTTCCTTATTTTGTAACTTAGCGTTAGATATAATATATATATGTTCGCGCAAAATTTTTTATTTTATTGAAATTGTACATATATGTAATACAGTGCACATGTTTACGAGTAGTTCGATATGAAGACTTTATGCTAAAAAATTACTTTAATCGTTATAAGCTGCCCGAATTTCCTTGTGTCATATGATTCAATCAAGGTATCTATCTCATCATCATCATTATATGTATCGTCTATGTTCAGTGTATACAAGAATAAATTATTTTTTATTAAAATTCCACATTCCACATAGCGAGTTAGTGTGCCATGTGAAAGATGCATTATCTCGATGTTTTCTACCTTATTAATTATAAAATTCAATGTCTATGTCTAAATCATAATGTCAAATCTTTTTTAATCTCCCTATATTGTAGTACAAGGACAGTCTCCTGCTTGTGAAGGCCCAGTATATGTAAAAAAATCAAACATATTATATACACGAGTAGTTATTGGCCTTAGCTAGCGCGTTCGGGGCGAGGCGGACGGAAGAAGCTGTCTATATCTTTCAGAGAAAGAAGATATCCGAAATAAATGTAATTAACTAATAACAGAACAAAATTATCACTTCAGCTCTATTTTATTTACTATGAGTATATTTCATAAACCCGCAAATATGTGATCCCTCGTCTCTACTCACTCATCATTATTCCTGTCGAAGCATAGTATTTATAACCGAAAGTGCTGTATAGACATATCAACGGCAGTCTAATGAAGATCCTGTGGAAATTTTACTTGTTTCCCACTATCCTGTTGCATATGCATGCCTTAAATGATTCATGTGCTTTCATTGTCATTACGAAATTATTTATATTGAAAAAGCACCATATTACATGTGCAATATAAAAACCTGTTAGAATAAATTCAACCCGTCAACATAACCGGGGCAGCAGCAGCAGTAGCAGTAGTCGTCGTCGTAGCAATAGTAATAGCAGCAACAGCAGCCGTAGCAGCAGTAGTAGCAGCAGCAGTAGCGGTAGCCGCATCAGCGGCTGCGGCGGCAGCAGCAGTAGTAGTAGCAGCAGTAGCAGTATCAACAGCAGCAGTAGCAGTATCAACAGCAGCAGACACGACAGCAGCAGCAGCAACAACAACAGTAGCAGTAGCATCGGCAGCAGCAACAGCACATGCAGCAGCATCTGGCCGATCAAGTGAGGATAGTACAGTGCGTTTCTTGTACTTTAATGTTTAATGTTGATCGTAATTCATTCATATTTTAAAGAAAAATGCATATTATGATGAACGCACATCTATTAACTTAATTACTACAGAAATAAAAAGTCGTAATGGTATGAAATACGATCGCAAACGCAAATGCATACATGGCATAGCAGCGATGTGGCTAGAGCGAACAACACATTGAAATAATAAACAAACTAGAAAACAATTCCATAAATTATTTTAGATTATGAAAATTTTATTCGCTGTTTAAGTCGCTGTCCTAGTATTTCATTAGCAAATGTTTTTTTAGTAAGTAATAATCGTTATACATAAAACATCAGTTTCCGTTTTTCGTATTATTAGTGTACTATGTGTATCACCAATACATTTAACTGCCAGAAAAACACGATTTTTTGTACTTAAATACACACGCACCCATACAAACATACACACGCGCGCTCGCTTGCACGCAAGCAAGACGCGCACACACAAACATGTGCGCACACACACATGCGCGCACGCACGCACGAACGCACGCACGCACGCACGCATGCACAAACAACATATTTGCCACAACTGGAACGATAAGGTGGTCCCCTGTAAGAATAAACAGTATTCATAGTGGCTATATTTTTATCATATTGCAAAAAATCAACTTTATATCTGTAACGGTGGCATTGACGCAGATATCAACACACTGACGTATATGTATGAACCTGTATAAACAAATTGAGAAGCTCAACAAAATTCACTGGCAGCCAATTCAGCATGAATACTGTGCACGCCTTACAGTGATCCAGTAATACCTCATCTGATACGGCTTCTTATAACGCGGTTTCGTTACAGCGCACTTAACCTTACAGATGTAAGTTTTTTAATTTTCTATAAAAGCTGTTTATTGCTGCGTTCAGAAAACTGCAGTAATTTGCACTGTGCCAATGATAGCTGCCAATTGTGTGGTTAACTACGCCACAGACCTGGTGCACCGGGTGAGTACTTACTACATAAAAAAATAAAATTATGTCATTATCTTTAAAACGTAACTGTTCATTATAACATCATTAATATATTTTTCACGTGTACAGTATCACTGATATTAGCAGGATATTCGTGCTATTACTAATACCCAAATTTAATTACGCTTTTACATCTCTCATAGTGAAAATGACAACACATCTCCATTACAATCAGCTTCTATAACATTGTTTCATAAAGCGCTTTCCCCGTAACATAGTCATAGCGTTGTATGACGTATTACTGTATTACGTATTACTGTATCTGTATCTGTATTATGCCTAGAAACTCTTTGCATATGTTGGAGCAGAAGAAACATTGCTATAACACATCAGCATATTGCTCACAAGTAGGCCTACGCCAGTTGGCCCGGCAGTTACCCTCACCGACCCAGCTTTCTTCCTGTGTTAAATTACGACAAAAAAACTGGAAAATAACAACAACTATAATAACATCATCCAATGCAACAACTAATGTAAAACGCCGAATGTCAAATACCATGTCACATGCGTGATTATTAACGCATTGAATTTTTTTTCTTTACAAATCCTTCATCAATAATCTTACTAGCTGTAATGAACTTACACAACACACTTTCGACTAAAATATAAATTCTATAACTAAAATCTAGATAATAAAACAAGATGAACACACAAAATAAGCGACTCTACTGCACAAGTTATGTAACAATTCGCTCGAGACCGTTATGAACACAAAGTTATCTTAAGCTTCAATATACACCTCCACCCGATCACGTGCGCGACTACATGTCTACTTCACATGAAACATTCCGTTCCAGAATTGTCCGACCACAACCGTTCGGTATTCGCAATGAAACACAGTATTTTAGGGCAGGGACTAGGGCAGGGGTTAACTGTCCAAGTGTTGGCACTAGCTTGGGAAGTTAAACAATATAATTTAACGACTAGACCAGCCCTCAAACCACTTAACAAAAAATGCGTTAAAGAAAGATCACATCACTCATCTCATATCACACCATAACAAGAAATTATACACTAGCTGGCTTTATCGATTTCTACCTCTCTCCCTCTATCTCGCACACACTTATATATTATGTGCGTGTGTGTATCCCTGTTAAACACCATATTGTTGACCTGATATCTGCAATTATCGTTCATTAAACTGTTAACGTAAAACTCGTTTTACGAACAGAACGTGTAACTGTCAACCATTCTGTGTCCATCACGTTAGCCTGCTCTATTTTTATCACAGCACGATTGCATAGAGGGAACTACAATTTCTAATATAAGCTCAATCATCCCACGGTTACAAATTTATATACAAGGCACTACATCACTATTATATAGCAATGTGAATGCATCTGCGCAATTTAACAGCATAAACAGCCAGTATAAACGCAAGTTATAACTATTATACGCACCGTGGGTAGATATGTCAACTTGTATAGAATTTTTACACAGCCACAATTTAAAGAAGTTTCCAGTATAAACTTGGAAGTATCACAAGCACATCACCCATCATATATATAGTCAACATTGTTACTTTTATACTTGCTATTTATGTGTATAGTTGTATTATTTAACCACAAACAACTATACTAATCATATTTAAAATTGAGCAAGTGATATGCCTTGAGCCCTGTACTGACATTAGTTGTTGTATTATCAACGCTGTTTTCACCACTTCAATTTCAGCAATATCATGGTTATGCAGCACACTTACACCATATAAAAAGAAAATCTTGCCATGAAACTAGGGTGCAAGAACAGTACAATAGACTTCCACAATTCATTGTTGTTTGTATACTAATATTAGACTGATATTAGGACAATAACAACTCTGTTGATATTCTGACAGCAAAATCATTTAGAATCTGTTACCTGGTAGCATAAAAAATGTGCCCAACAAGAGACCGACTACCTTTTTTATTGTAAATTGATACGAGCTTCATGGATTGTATAAGCTCCATAAAAATGTCACCACAGTATTCGTTCTCCCTTTCAGTGAATACTTTGTAGCATAGGGGATAATGATTCTCTGGCGCACTGATCTCCGAACATAATCTAGACACTTTTTGAATTTCCATGCATCATCAGGTGGCGGCACCTCTTAACTAATAGCTTTAGATCAAATTTAATTGCAAACCGCGGTAACAACAGACATTGCATTTTATTTTACGTCACGATCAAGACTTTCCACCATATTTACCTACAAAAGTAGTGGATCGAACTGCAGTTGATGGTGTTATTACAGGAGATGGTTCGTCTCGGTAATATCACCTTCCTGCCTCTTCATAGGTGCAGAATCTTGCGGAATGTCACTGGAGTTCCTGATCAATTAATTACGGATTATTTATTGCTAGGCTAAGAGATATACGAACCTATCTCCCCGACTGCTGCTGAGAGAGAGAGAGATAAAGACACTATGATGTTTCTGAATGTAGTCTTTACGTTATATGGCTAACTGGCCGCTCTGCAGCCTCGTACACTGTCTAGTGTACATGGTGAACATATGGCTCCTACTACTTACGAGTAGAAGTAATGGTCTCTGTAACTGTCTCTGACTTTAAGTTCTATCAATAACATGACAGAGAGTACTGGATAGAAACTCACGCAGAAGGATCGCCATTCTGGTGATGACCATTGTGCTGGTCGTTTATGGAAAGCCACGTGCCGGATTTGTGCAACTGATCAACAAAAGCTACTTCTGCGAATGTGCCACGCCTAGGTCTCGCGTGAATCGTCTGGCCGTTCACCTTGATAAGGTTGTGCCCCTGTAAGATGAGAAGAAAGCATGTAACACGTTATAACCATTACTGTCAACTGGTTCACAGCATCGCGATATCGCCATCATTGCTGCAGGCCTTGTCTTTCTGATTCAGGCCTTGTCATTCTCACGAACAACAACAACCTGGCTAAGCGACTTCTGAACCCTAGCATCTCTCTGCAGTAAACATGTACTGGAAACAAACGACTAGTCATGTATTTTAACAATTACGTGTATAAACAACAGCAATAAACGTGAATAAAGGACTGGCTAATTAAATGATTTATCACGTGATAACATATCTGCTTGATATTTACAAACTACATATCATACAGACTCAAGCATAAAATCGTAATAATATCCTGGGCCCTGTAATTGGGCAAAAGGATTGAAAACTCTTAATTGCACTGCCTGATGTGCGTATTCAGAGCCCCTGAGGCCAAAACCTAGTAACAGAGATCATATTGCTTAAACATGAGTAGGTATATATTAAATCAACAGCGGGATCAAGGAGTGGTAACCGGTAAATATTCCGCCCCTAAGGTTTGATGGGCATTAGTGTAAAGGCATGTGACCACCACGTCACAACAGACACATCACGATTTACAATATTCACGTACAAATGTTGTGGTATGCAGGCTACTTAGAATACAATCACTCCTGCCCACGCACAGACTCGCTGTCATAAGCGTAATCACTAGCTGAGTCTAGTTGTTCATAATGGCTGTTAAAACATTTGATAAAGCTATTGTGATATCCTTAAAATCCTCTCGTGCAGTATGTGAACCATACCATACAAAAACTCTGAATCAGCCACTGATCATTATCACCCATTGAGTGTGGTAATATCACTATATGATCAAAGTGCCCTCAGCTACCTTTAATATGGTTCATGTTATTATCAGGAGAAGTTCTGATGCATACATGTACTACCTGGATTATGAGCACAACTAGTTTAAAAAATTCCTCTTTTGAGGTGATGAAAGTTGTAGCCTGTGGGCGAGAGGGCAACTGCCCCAACCAGATTGTAAATGAAAGTGTCAATGACACTGTAGCTCACCACAAAAAAAGGACACAAATGAGTGAGCGAGAAGAAGTCAGTTTTAATTGAGCAACCATCGACGTACATTATAGAAACGAAGAGTATGTATGTGAGAACTCCCATTATATACTCTTGATAATTATATGTGTAATTTTTTATGTGAAAATAAATGTTTGAGATGTGAAAGTCTGAGATGTGGGCGAGTGATGGCGTTACACCTAAATGATCGCCATTTAATGTTTTTATAATATTCAGATTTAGGCACTGCCTAAAAGCGGAGCTCCCAATGTGTAACGTGTAAGATTGAGAGGTTATACGCTTATTCCACGTAGCTGCTATATACCACGTGACAATGGTGTTTCCCTGCCCATAACACAACTTTTATCAAAGGTTAATTGGTTACATGGAAGTGTTTACTTCGTATGAGTTTTTCCAGGCGGTAGCACACGGTTGCCATCTGTATATCGCAATAATAATTTATAAACCAAAATGAATCACAATTTGTGACAGTAGATGGCGCTATACCCGCTTTGATATTTCTTAGCGATGGCGTTCGAAATAAATAGGTTATGCTGCGTTCCGACATGTTTTGTAAAACTTTACTCTAATATAGACGTTTTATCGGCAGCGTGGAGAGGAAATACCAATTTTGCATTAAAGATATTGTCAATGAAATCTTGTAAAACGAACCAGATGAGTGTGACACCACAGACTGTTATTTGCGTGTCTATAACATAATATGCTATATAATTGCCAAAACCTACCTAATTTGCATAATGTATTTTTAAATATCAAAACCCCTGGCCCTTATTCATTCACATACCAAAAATGAGCAAAATCCGTTGAACCTGAACTGACTAATGGCAATTCCCATTTTTGCCAAAAAATTGCCGTGGCTCGAAAGTACGTCGACTGGCGTGCTCCAAAATAGGCCGTTCAATATGGGAGCATAGCAGTAACAACTATACCCAATTTCAAACATGTGGGTCAAACGGTTCCTGAGTTATCGTTGACCGTAGCCAAATGTTGACGGAAGGACGGAGGGACGGACGTACGACGGACGACGACCCATGGCAATAGCTCATCTTGACGATGTCAAGGTGAGCTAAAAAAAATCATCATGAGAAATACCATATATAACTTTAGAATTAATGGAATAGTGTAATTAATATAGAACAAAATTACCTATTCAGTCTAATTTTATCATACATGTGGTTTACTTATTAAAACTTTTCTCGTCAGCACTAGGTTAAATCACGTAATTTCTTCTCATCCAGGAATATGCTCAGGCTACAGTTCTGTCAACTTCAATTCTGATTAGGACATAGAAGGTAATGGTTTGAGCACAATTCGTGCATGGCTCACATTCATACAACAAATAAAGAAGCGTCATTCATAAGTTAGATATGTTCGTATCTCAGAAATTACCCTATAATGCATATAATCTTATTCTGGTGTTAAGCTAGATCTGTTCACTCATGTAAAATCCATTTGACATGTCACAGGTGAGTGAAATCATATGTATTTAAACAGACGTTCATGTGCAATACCTCATGCGCCTCCTTGTGTTTGTGTTCAAGGTCCTCACGTGCTTTCACAATCTCTTCTGGAGTGTCGCCATCCAAGTAGACCAGCTCAAAATCAGTAAAGAGGTACTTTAAAAGTTTCCTCACAATGACGAGTGCCAGAATCTAGCAAAATGAATATGATAAATTATCACAACGTGACCTGATCATGAATTTTATGGCATTATTCCTATCACCAAATGACAGTGGTTATAGACTAACGATTTTACGTGCTGGATACGTCCTGGATTAACACAAATAGTAAGTCTACGTGATATCAGAAGTAGATAATAGGGAATTATATTATTATATACTTCTGGTGATATGTAACTATAATTACTAATTAATTATTAACTAGATTTTAAAATTTCAGTTAAGATGTTATACATACAGTGCTATATCTCGTTGGTTGATGCAAGCTATTTCTGCATCTTACAAAGAAACAAAGAAATTTTCTACGGACATCTCACACCTCGTGATCACACTATGTTCTAGCTCCTTAGCTATGCAGTTCCACTTGAAGTACATCTATGCCTCCACCTCCTCAGTTATGCGTGCATTTTCTCTTTTAATCAGCACCAAAAACTGCTGTGCATGTAAAAACCTCCCCCAACATTCGTCAATGTAATGTTGTGTCGAACTCAATACATGGCACAGCACAGTTCAATTACTATCGCTCAAGGGGTCGTTGTCGTATCAGGTACTACAGATATGTAGCCGAGGTACATATATGTATACACAAAGTGTACCAGACTTGTACTACAGAAGTGTACCCTAACCCTAACACTTACGCTGAAGGGGTCGTTGTTGTATCCAGGGCTGCCAACTCTCACGCATTGACCGTGAGACTCACGCATTTTGAGCAAATCTCACGCTCTCACGCTGATCTTACAATATCTCACGCACAGCAAAAAAATGCTGAGATATCTTACGCATGAATATCTCTTCATGAATAAAACGCTGAAATATCTCACGCACAGCAAAAAAAAATCTTACAATATCTGAAAACAGTCACTTTAGTATGCACCAAATTGCACAAATTGAAGTTATAAAATGCAAAAGCTCCCTACCGTGGGAGGGGGAAAACCCCCCTCCCACGCCCACCCACGCTCGGTCGCTTCGCTCCCTCGCATCTCACTCTTACCTATCACCCAATGTTGGCAGCCCTGCGTATCAGGTACTACAGATATGTACCCGAAGTACATATATGTATACACAAAGTGTACCAGACTTGTACTACAGAAGTGTACCCTAACCCTAACCCTAACCCTAAACATACCTCATATAGAAATATAAACATAATACTAAACAACCTAAAACTACCTCAGGGTACATATCTGTAGTACCTGATACGACAACGACCCCATCTGTAACACTAACCCTAACCCTAACCCTAAACATACCTCATATAAAAATATAAACATAATACTAAACAACCTAAAACTACCTCGGGTACATATCTGTAGTACCTGATACGACAACGACCCCATCTGCATTACTATCAGATGAGCAACAACGGCAGGTAGACGTGAGCAAGAGTTCATAATAGAAGTGACTTTTTGACGTGATGATGTCATGATTGCTCACCATGACTGGGAATCCAATGGAGGCGCTGCGGTTAGACTTGAGTATCCACATGACAATCATGCATAATACTTGGATGAATGTGTAGATGTGGACACGTCTCAATTTCAGATGTCGCAGGTAGATGTAGTCCGGCTGATACTTTGTTGGTATGAACAGTATCAACAGCCGATCCACGAACTAGTGCGAAAGGTGATACAACCGATGTAATTAAATAACGGCTTTCACACAACGTTTTGACCTTGGCTAAAGCTTTTTATATATAATTGATCTATCTGACTGGAGTGATTGACAGGTAGGTCTAGCCCACCAGCATTGTGACAGGGATGTCATAAAAATGTGGCTTCAGTAATGAAGTGCCCCACAAAATTGGCAATTTAGTGTGTATGTAACGGCCAATCAACAATTACTTCCCGAATGAAACACTTGCGTGTACGGCTCGCGTATAAGATAGGTTCAAGATATGTAGGACGATTTCAGTTTCGGTTTTGGATGGGTTCGTGTGCAAAGCAGTCAGGGCATTCAGTGGGGCTCAGAGGGTCTATGTCCCCCAGGGTACTGCCAGAACGTACCCTGGGTATGGTCCGGTATACCGGAACGTACCCTGGTACTATCTAATACGTCGGACCGTACCTCGCCTACTCCACTAACGAGTCTAGGGAGTCGCCTATGCCTACTCTCTAACCCTAACCATATCAGATAGTTACCAGGGTATGTTCCGGTATACCGGACCATACCCAGGGTACGTTCCGGCAGTACCCTGGGGGACATAGACCCTATGAGCTTCAATGGGCTTTAATGCTATGATAACGAACTGAAATATAAGCTAATATAAATAGATAAGATACTGTATCGAGTAGACACGTACGTTCAGAGTATGCTAGATATATCTCGTTTATCATGTAGATCAAGAATGTAATTATAATACGTTCAGGAGTTTATTTTGTTTATTTCCTTTTGTATTGTAGTCAATCTTTCGTCTATTGCCATCGTCAACGTTCGTCGGTGATAAATAAATGAGGAACGAATGAATTGATGTTGGAGACTGCTGTTTTGGTATAAGTGTTACAGTGTACATGTAAAGAAAAGTGTCAATGACCATATAGCTCACCTTAGATGTGATAGACGAGGGAGATGATATTTAAAATTTGGTAAGTGTTTCATTTATGACGAACCGAAATGTGATTAAATGTCCTTATTCCCTGTTTTATACTAATAGAAATTTCACGGTATTGTTTCAGGGTTAGGTTTGATGTGAAAATAAATGTTTCAGATCTGAAAGTCTGAAATCTGGGCGAGATGCTATGCTATGCTATGCCTAAATTATTGCCATTTTGGTTTTCGATTATCGTGCAAATAAAAGCAATAAAGAAAGCAAAATATTCCAGTCAAATTACTGTAACGAAGAATCTAAAACACAATATTACACGTAGGTATAATTAGGTAGGTAGGTAGGGAGGTAGGTAGGTAGGTAAATTTTAACAAAATCGAATGAATCTAGATGGGCATTTTCATTTTTGCCAAAAAGTGGGCGTGGCTCGAAAGTAGGTCGACTGGTGTGCTCCAAAATAGGACGTTCCCATCCCTCTCATAGGAGTAACAACTGTATGCAATTTGAAACATGTGGGTCAAACGGTTCTTGAGTTATCGTTGACCGTAAGCAGACACTGAAATGCATAGTGAAATGGCAAAAATATACATAATTTGCATAATTTAAAAAAAATATCAAAACCCCTGTGATATGTTTTGGGGCCAGTCCTTATTCATTCACATACCAAAAATTAGCAAAATCCGTTGACCCTGAACTGACTTATAGACATTTCCATTTTTGCCAAAAAGTGGGCGTAGCTCGAAAGTAGGTCAACTGGCGTGCTCCAAAATAGGACGTTCACATCTCTCCCATAAGAGTAACAACTGTATGCAATTTGAAACATGTGGGTCAAACGGTTCTCAAGTTATCGTTGACCGTAGCCAAATGTGGACGGACACACAGACGGATGGATGCCCCATGGCAATAGCTCATCTTGACGATGTCAAGGTGAGCTAAAAATGTACACATATAAGCAACAATATTTCAGTGGGTATATAGTATAACAATATCCATCCCAATTCACTTGGGTGGATGGGTCAACAAAATATCTCTACTATATCTACTACTCTATCTTATCAAGTATAAATATGTACGCAATTAAGTTATATATTTACACAAAGCATATTTTGGATATACAAACTGAAAACTAATCTCTAAGCATCAATAGGTCATTAATAATAACGATGGATCGATCTATAGATATAGTTTATTCTGCACCATCAGCTGACGGTATTTGTATACATGGTGCAAAAAAGTGGTTAGATGCTATGATTTTAAGGATTGTGTCTTAGACATACAGCCGGGCTATACAAGTCTCATGCACATACCTGGACGGCATCAAGTGAGGCTACTCCCATATAGAGGAACACGCCAAACAACACTGACATGGGAATGTATGCAAGCAATTTGGTGAGGAATACCGAAGCACCGATCATTACAGCGACGAATATAGCTGTCACGCGGTTTTCACTGTAAAAAAATAAACACGTGTGAGGTGAACTTTCCCCTTCTCTGTTTATATAGTGCATCTCTTTCACGCCCATTTTCCCCCTTCTGTTCCCTCTACTTCTCTACCTGTGCCTCCCGCCTTCTGCCTCTTTCTCTCCCCCTTCTCCCCTACCTCCCTTCCTCTCCCCTCTCACTCTTTTTCGCCTTCTCTGCCTGCCTGCTTGTCTGTCTGTCCGCCTATCTATCTATGTATGTATGTATCTAGTCATCCATCCATCCATCCATCCCATCCATCCCACACCACCCATCCATCCATGCATCCACCCATGCATCCATGCATCCACCCATGCATCCATCTATCCATCCATCCATCCATCCATCCATCCATGCATCAATCCATCCATCCATCAATCAATCTATCCATCTATCTGTATGTCTCTCTCAATCTCTCAATTGTTTCCTTATATATATATATATTATAGCAAGGCCGTACGCAGGAAATTTTCTGTAGGGGGGCAAAGGTACTTCCCATGCCCCCTGTGCCCTAACGTTTCGCAATTTCACATTTCTTTATTTAAAGTGTAATATTTCTTTGATGATTTATGATAACCTTTTGTCACATTTCTATTTTATTTCTAAAAGTGTACAGTATTTGTCCCATTAAAAGGCATACTCTGAAAATCTCTAGGGGGGCAACTGCCCCTGCTGCCCCCCTGCTGCGTACGGCCCTGTATTATAGTGAACATAGATTGATTAACTACCCTTTATATTCATACCGTATTCCAAGGAATTTTGGCTTCTCACCAGGTGCAGCAACATCAGAGCTAAACCGGAGAGCCTGCAGGTGGTTTATGGACAGCACCGTCATGGCAACAAACCATGGTAGTCCAAGAATGGATGAAATAAGGATGCCAGCAGCTGTCACAAGGAGATCCAGGTGGTAGCCAAACCCTTTCTGCAGAGAACACGTTATGATTATTCGACTAATAACTCTGCGGAGGGGGAAGGGGTACAAATTTACCTAAAGTAGTCAAACAACATTATTTACCATCAGTTCAAATTCTATTAATTAGCTCGTTAATTAACTTGATAATAACAAGAGCCGCAGAGCGTCTGGGCTCATCTGCGGGTCTGTTGCTTCGGTTATAAACGTAACATTTAAGTCGTGCATAGTGACACCTTTGTTAGGCGCAGATATGCAGATACGCAGTTGCGTACACATCATTTCAGCAACCTTCTGCATTCTACACACCTCCCAAATCCCATTGGTTGATACAAATTGCGTGCCTGAAACTCCTGTTTTATGGTGCATTGTGACCCTAACCCTAACCCTATTGAAAAAAAATAAAAAAATAACTGTTGTAAATAAATCATGTAAATATTTGCGTTAATTGGAAAAAAATAGTTAAATGGATAAAGATAGAAAAATACAGAAAACAGGTAAATAATAAAAAATCAGATGGGATTCGATCCAACGACCTTTGAGCCGTGACGCCTGTGCTTTACCCGTTCGGCTATCCAGGATTATTGGGTTTCTACATTATGAATGTGCCACGAATATGACAACACTGTCATGTCATTGAGGCAGTTGAGGAATCCATGTTTAACTCTCCTCTAGAGGGTCAAAAGGTTATCAGACACTTACTCTTCGCATGTCAGTGGAAAGCACATTTCATGGTCCTTTCAATAAAGTGATAAAAATGGTAGGTCAGCACTGAACAAAAAAGTTTTTCACTCTGTCCGTTAGCCCATGTCCTCAGAAAATGTCTGATATCTGACCTTTCCCCCACTGCCCTTTGACCTGTGACCTCCAATTTCGCACTGGTGATGGGTTTCCTGCCCATCACATTATACACCGAATATTAAGAGCATAGGTCATGCAAGCCGTTAAGATTTGTGCCGCAATTCCGTATTTCCTCCAATACCTTAAGTTAGAGGGGAAATATTCCCCCTCCGATTACACATCTTGACCTTTAACCCTTGACCTCCAAATTTGTCATCTTGAGTCCTTTTCACGATCCCCCCCCCCCCGACGTCCCTAATATCGTGACCGTACGTCGAGCGGTTAAGATTTGTGCCCAACTGTTGACGAACGCACGCACGCACGCATGCACGCACGGCCGGACGCACGCACGATTATGCGATTCTACAAGCTGCATCTGACTACGTCAGATGAGCTAAAAATGCAGCTAGAAATAAATATATTAAATTCTTGCTAAATGTAACAAATTACTATGAAATTATCACAAGGACACAAGTCTTGTGTTCAACTCGTTTAGCAACCACTACGTCCAGATTACAATAGAGCTACCAACTTAAATGTGTGGAAAACAAATATATGATTAATGACCATGAGCGTAAATCCCGGGGGGGATAGGGGGGATGCATCCCCCCCGCTCTTGAAGGATGGGGGGATGGCCTGTACAAATATCCCCCCTGAGATTCAAAAAAAAAACTCCTTCCTCCGTGCCCCACTTGAAAGTTCAGCTAATTATGATAATTTGGAGACATGGGCAGACCTAAATCATTTCAATTATTGCAGGGGCGTGTACAGGGGGGGGAGGGGTCCAGGGGGTCCGGACCCCCTCCCTGCTCGCGCAGAAAACGCATCTGAGGGGGTCTAATTCAAAAAATTTCTGGGGGAGGGCCTCACAGACCCCCCCTTCGCGTGATCATCCCCCCCGCTCCTCGGTACGGATTTACGCCCCTGTTAATGACTATGAATAATGCAAACCTTTGGTGCAGTGAATTGTAACACTTAACAGGGATAAGTGCATGGTTTGGGTATACTGGTAATAACTACGACACGACAACCATACACCGAACTATGCATATATTTTCTGATACATATAATCGTTTGTATTCTTGCCTTCAGTAGGTTCTCTTTTCGATTAATGATGACTGCTGTGATTTGCTGGTCCATAACGATGAGAATACAACAAAGCATGGCTGGCAATATCGCAGCTAGTGGAGCCCACCATGGGTTATTGGCCATGAGTGGAATGATCCAGCCTCGATCAGGGCTGGTAGGCTGAAATGTAGTGAGTCAGTATAAGTATACTAATTATATATATATTATATATATATATATATATATATATATATATATACTAAGTTAAGACTTTAAGCATTAATAAATGTAGCATTAGAACTCTTGCTCATGTGTCTATTGCATATATAAGAACACATCAGATCTACGAGTGTTCTTCAGTTGTATTATTAATAAAAAGAGGTAATTAGGTTACCTACAGCAAATTTTTCAGGAACTGTGAGTTTTGGCGTTTTCAGTCCTAGTAGTGCATCAAGTCCACACATCACTAAGATAGCCATTGGCAGAGCAAAGTCGTAGATTAGATTTCGAACCTGGTAAATAACAAATCTGTATTTTTTACTTATATTAAAGCTACTCATTGACTATCATGAGCTTCTTAGTAATTCACAAACAGTCTTGGTCCCCAGTGGACACTTCTACTAATGCATTACTGACATTCTTACTGGATCACAAACACCCACACTGTTTTATGATCACTACACTTTATTAAATGATATGTTCCTAAATAGATGATAATTGGGGAATTCAATGATTTGCAGCTACACTATCATGATCATGAAATTTCTTACAACATTATAATAACACACAGATGTGAAGTTATAATTTGTATATTACTTCTCCATACATGCAGATATTCCAAATAATGCGTGACCATACCATAGTAGGAAAGAAGTTGGTATTGCGTATGTGCTTGAATACCAAGGCCAGAATGAAGGTGCCCAAGAACAAAATCACTGACAGAAGGAACACATCTCCAACATATGGATGTCGCCCACAGCCTGGTCCAACTAGAGTTCCATTCATTACGCCACATTCCTCCTCTGTATCATTGAGGTTCTATGAACAAAAGCACCGCAATCATACAATAAAAAGATATCAATACCATCCATCCCAAATTATTTTATCAATGCTTTTAATTGACATCAGTCGCACCATAACTGATGTTCTGACCTTTTATAAAACAAATTTATAAACTTGTATGTAACAAAATGCTAGTGATGGCCTGTTGGCAAAATAATTACCGAAAGTTCAAAGGTGATGTTGTCATCATTCACAAGTTGGCACCCGCAGTATGTCTCGTTGGCTGTCAACTCATGCTAAAAAAGTAACATTTAAGAAAAATGGTGATTTTTAACCAGTATATATTATACTATGTACAATATAAGTCATTTGTGGTATTATCGTATTTCTATTGCTGATATTTATCAAGACCAATCACACGACTCTTGTTCTTAGTCAATCTCAAGAACAACTGATTGAATGTCAGGAAATCACTTTTAATTGTACTTTACAAAAGATGTGTTGCTTCCAATCCACCTATATATACTCCATTCATATTTACAAGCATAGCAAACACAATATGGCCCATACATAGTCAAATGCATCTCACTGGGGTATAATTTTGGTTTCACAGATTAGCCATCTGTCACTTCTTCCATCCTCTCCTCCACACTTCTCTTCCTGCATTACATCCCCTCCTCATTTACATTCACACTCCTCGATCTTCTCTGTCCTCCCCTTCAACTTAATCTTCTTTCTATATCCTGCCCTGTTAGTGTCTTCTCGGTGTCACTTAATTATTTCATCTTCTTCAACTGTCTATGACTCATCAATCATCATAATTATCTGTCATTCTTTCTATCCTACTTTCACCCTTATGCAGCCACCAAAATTTTACAACAGTCATCCTTTCTCCACTTTCACTATTAAGAGTCATTATATTACTACCCAACATTGAAAAGTGTCTACTAATTCAGTCTTCTTCCATGTGCAGATCGCACTCGGATTTTGTAGCTCTATTTTTAAGTTACGCAGCCAGGGTCTATATGTCTCCCTGGGTACCGCCGGAACATACCCTGGGTACGGTCCGGTATACCGGAACGTACCCTGGTACTATCTAATATGCCGGATCGTACCTCGCCTACTCCACTAACGAGTTTAGGGAGTCACCTATGCCTACTCCCTAACCCTAACCCTATCAGATAGTTACCAGGGTACGTTCCGGCAGTAACCAGGGAGACATAGACCCTATCAGCTTAAGTTACTGTACATGCAGGAGGCCAGCTGTAACTGGAAGCACTTGTTTTTACTTCTTACCAGTGGCGCTACATACACAAGCCAGCTTTAAGTTTATTTCTGAGTCACGGGCCCGTCCCTTCTCGATGCCCCAATTCAATCTCACTAGCATGCGTTCTTGTTTTTTTCCTAGGTTAGCCTTAGCTATAAAGGTTTAATTTGCAACATAACACAAGAGGACTTTGGAATTGCCAAGGTTGCAGTATTACGGTGGTGAAATGGTAAGCCAGGAGTTGTATATACAGGAGTGGATAAAACACTACGATATACAACATACTATATAAGGCAGTCTCATTGCATCTCAACATTTATTGTGCTGAGGGCCGCTTGAACCAAATGTGTGTGCCCAATATCCCTAATTCTTTCAAACCTTCTTTCTGCATCTTGTACATGATACCATGCTCATCTTTCGTGTTAGATACTAGCTTGCGCGAGGGTAATTTTCAACTAATCAGTACTGAGAACAATAACAACACATTAACAGGAGCGTGGCATCATGTCATGTACATGTATGCCAAGCCGTCGGTCCAGTGGTTGGATTAGTTAGAGTTACTGAGCAGCAGCCAAACTCGCTGTTTACCGTCATGACTTTTTAAACAGCTATCAAGCAAATACGTACCTCTGGATTAAGATTTATTGGCACCTTCTCGTAGCTGTCGATTAATTTCACGAATGCCTCGTAAATGAAAATCAGAGATATTAGCACAGCGAAGCACTCTTCCGTGAAGCGCGTGATGTGATGCACAAGAGCTGATGCGTCGACGACAACCAGGATTACTAATATGACCGCTGCCCACATACCTATCCATAGACGAAACGGCATGTAGTCAAGACCGTTAGACCTGCAAACACGACAGACAAGAATTAGCATACGTGATTACTATAGGTCGATGAAAGAAATGTATGTGTAGAGCATTACCTGAGATGAGGGGGAAATCTTTTAAGATCGGCATCAATAACACACATGCATGTCTGCCAATGCACACATACATGCACACACGCATGCACACGCATGCACACACTCGCACACATGCATGCATGTATGCAAACACACGTGCACACACGAACTTTTGCATTGCTTTGCCATGTTACCTAAAAACGTTATTTATGAAATGTATTTTGGTACTTACTTGCTGAACTGGTACACTATAGATTCAACCACTAACATCGGCCCGGTAGCACTCATTATAATCAGAGGTTGGCCCGCAAAAATTGCAAAGATTAGTCCAACGATAGCTCCTGCCATAATGCATTCCATGGTAGCCTAAAAGTAGATCGAACAAGACAATCATGCAGTGCATACAGTGCTGATGGCGAATTCTTATCAATCTTTGCATCTCACCCTTTGGGGACCACATGAGGTTCTGTTCAATAAATTTTTATTGTTATAGCCTCTTGCTGATCACTTATATGCCAGTTGTGAATCAGGTGTGTTTTTACAAAGTCAGAAGTTATGCCAACATTATTTCTACAATAATAATAATAATAATAATATAGATATATATTAACATGCAATAGCTAGTGCTGTCCTGGCTCTATCCATGTAGCATCTGAGCTCCTGCTACAGGCTTACTTATACTGGGAGCAAAGGGACTACATGGGTAGAGCTATTGCTCTCACTGCTTCCACCAATTCTACTGCTATTTCAAGTTCTATCGTGATATGGTTTTTCTAATAATAGTGCTAATTATTTAATACTAATTTCCCTAATATTTTTATTATATAATACTGAAAATAATTCCAATATATAGATTCTGTGATACCTGTTGCTGGTTTGTCTCTGCCTCCAGGAGACCACCAAAGGTGATGAGAGGTGCGAGAGAGGCGACATACATGAACACACAAGCTGGAATCACCTGCAGTGCGAGCGCATCCTTGTAGTCACTTAAATACCATTTTGCCTTGCGTTTTATGTCCTTGATCAAACCACCGCAAAACCTGGCAAAGCAGATGGCAGATGTACTGGTATAAGAACATATGAGGCAAACTGTTAACTTTGAAGTGGTATGCAGATATCTATACGTATTTATATATATTTTAACCATTGATCTAGGCAGGTCTAATAACGCTTCAAGTTAAAATAATACATCTGTGTAGTATTACTACCTTCTGAAATTATGTGTGTTACATAGTTATTTTACATCTAGCTGTGTTCCTAGGCTGCTAGAATAATATACGAATACATTCAGTTCTGATCTAGAAACATGTGATTGATGAATGCAACGATTACATAGTGATATATCACACCTCCCAGTTCGTTCTAAACCAGTATCTTCATGCATATTGCCACCACCAACAATTCTCTCATAGTCGTTCACATCTTCTTGCAACTGTTGCTTGCGTTTCTATTGAAAGGTAGAGAATCACAAAATCGTGGTTACTGGAAATCTAAGATTTTAGGATATATATATATAAAAATATTAGTTACATATATAGTCATAGGCATATTACATATAATTTAACTGCTACAGTGAATTTAATTCTCCGGCGTTATTATAGTCTGCAGCTAATAAAATTGTCTAAACCCTATATCTACAGGTTGGCAAAATGATCCTAGTATGGGACTCCGGCCCTCTTTTTCACAAATGTGTTATAATATAAATAAGGCGGGGTGATAAACTAGGAATAGGATGAGCCATATGATGACGTAACAGTATGCGGCAGCGCATTGAGGAGCATTTTTGAGCACATGCATAGTGTATACATAATACACAAACATGATGATGCAAATGAAAACATGATTTTACTGTATTTAATATTAATGTTATTTGTTATTTATTGATATGTCACAACTCCCTGTACACTTATCCTTCTCAGACCTCCTGCAAAGCAAAATTAGTGAACCTATGATAGAAATTACCAATTCTGGAAGATGCTCTGGTGGCTCAATTCGTGTGGTTGGGTCCCAAATACTGGGTGGCAGCACTGTCGCCATGCTGAGAAATTCGTCAATACCTGCTAGAAGTTCCTCTCTCTTTCCCGCCTTATAAGCAACAGCATGGAAAACCTGTCGAGGAGAATTCACGTAGTTTGCCCGATTGTGATAACTAAGACGTGACATGTGTAAATTTTTTAGACACGTATAGCTAGCTATGTTTTTAAATATTATCTTCCATTGTATCCACTACATCCCACGAAGTGGACACGTGCTTTATAAAGCGTGCGTACAAGTCTGTTCTCTGTCGATAGTTTTATTATATGTACACGAAATATATAACTAAATAACTAAATATTTATATATATATATATCAAGGCTCGACACTAGCGGTGGCCGGTGGCCCGGGCCACCAAAACTTGATGTCGGCGCCACCAAATTTCCAAAAGTTAAATTTGGTGGCCGAACGGGCCACTAAAATTTCTAAGTGTCTCTGTGATAAAAATAATTGTTTCTTAACGTGCTAATCTCATTCAAAGAGAGCGAGCAATTCGCGGAGCGAGGGCACACGTACGCACGTGCAGCATTCTACGCGGGCATACACGGGCGCACGGTTTATCCGTCTACCGCGGCTGCAACAAGCCACGTTATTGTGTTATACTGGTATCGGCCTCACGCTCTGCTAGACAATGTACGCGCTCTGCGACGAACAGTTCGGCCGCGAACCAGTCTAGCCAGAGGTCAAAATCTGAGCGTGCGCAGGCCATAGCATATTTTGCAAGCGCCAGCATACATGTGATTACATTGTATCAAGCGAACCAGACAATGCGGTTCTGGTGAAAATTGATGCCGTGGAATGGATAATTCAAATGTATGCCTCAATCATCAATGTCAGTGTGTGGGGTTTTGTTTAAAGACTTGTGCAAGTGCATCAGACGGCCCAATTTTCAAATAATATACAATACGAGATTGAAATAAAGATTTATGTTTTTCTTTGTTTTTTTTTCGGGCCACCAGATTTCATTTTCGGCCACCAAAATTGAAAATCAATGATTTTGGTGGCCCGATCGGGCCACTGAAAAAATAGTTAGTGTCGAGCCTTGTATATGTCAGGGCTGCTGCCTAACAGGCAGCAGTTGCCCCCCCTCAGAGAAACGTATATATTGGTCACCTTACCAGAAAACAACACGCACGTGCCCCCCCCCTCCAAGCAAAATGGATTAGCTACGCTCCTGTTTGTATATACTATATATATATATACAAATATGGTATTTAATCATTTATTTATTGCATAATAATCTAGTTGTAGTTTTTACCTCATCTGTCAACAGAGTACCCAGAGCACGGCCTGTCTGCTCATACTTGGTTAGCATTCCTTTTGGTCCAAGAAGCAGAAAAACAAACCTTAAAAAAGAGAGAAAAAACCAACTTTAAAACTAGCTATGGTTGAATGTGATTCAAACAGCATGGGAGTTGATGTAGTGGAATGGGGTGGAAGAAGTTTAGTTGAGTGATGTAGGGCCATTGCTTTGGAGTAGGTTGGAGAAGATCGAATCTGATGTAAGGATACAGGGAGATATGTTTGTTGGGACGTTTCCGGGAGATGTTTCTGGTTTGCGCATTTTTTGAGGCAGGCGGTGGAGTGGTTTATAGTTCTGGCAGAAAGAAGTTACTGGCGTGGTTTAGTGCTCGGGGCGGGGGGGGGGGAGACTGCTGGCTTGCGTTACCGGTTCGCAGTTTGGGGAGGAGGCCGTTTGAGTACGATGCGGTGTTGGGGGGGGGGGGCTTGCGGTTTAGAGAGAGGGCCTTTTGGTAGTTTAATGAATTTAGGAGGAAGCGTTTCAACTAAAGTGTAGAAGTGGTTTCTAATGCTGAGTGGGAAAAGTTGTGTTTTAGTCAAGTAATGAGATGTATGTGCGTCAGAATTCCCTATTATCTACTTCTGATGTGCGTGGATTACTTTGTTATGTTAGATTAGATCACCGCAAAACGATGGTGAGACAACGTCGTTGCTACAAATTCACGTAAACAAATAGTTCCTGCCTCTCAACGTCTAGGTGATTTAGACATAAAAAAATTCCGAACTGTCACTGTAATCTGGTCTTTATTTTACCTAGTTGGAATCGTCACCTCCACCATTTGTGGGATCACAACGGCTGGACTGAGACGGATGAAAACACTGAGCATGTGCTCAACAAAATCAACCTCCCCTAGTAGGATGCTTGCTGCCTGGGAGCCAATTGGGATCTTCTTCATCATGTAGGCATTGTGCGCCTGCAAACACGGAAACAATGCAAACAAACACATAAACAAGGCAAAAAACACGCAAACAATGCAGTTATCACTCATTGCATTATCATGAAAAAGAAAAAAAGACAAAGGAAAAAGAATAATTAACGGTGACGAAATAATGTCATCATTTATTGTTATAAGCAGAGATGTAAGCGGTATTTGTCCAGAAAATAGGAAAATAGAAAGACACTCCGACAACAGTGGCCGTATAAGGCCACTGAATGGCGGGCGAATGGCACCCAGAAGGGCACCTGGCATGTCCTTGCGTAGGCGGGGGTGCTCGACATAGAGACTTTTTGGAATTTTCAGTATCCTTGGGTGCAATTTCAGGCCATCTCACAGAATCGGAATCTTTATTGAAAATATCAGAAAATCTGAATTCCGTCAAAAATCGTAAAACTTACATCTCTGTATAAGCTACGGGATATTTGCATGGTGTCGAGCAAATAGCGAGAAAAATATGAATTGGAGACTAGAACCATAACTGTGCAGATTGTATGATATCGATCGCGACTTGGCACCGTAGTTGTTTGATCACGGACTCAACTTCTGTGATCAAACAACACCGGTGCCAGGTCGCGGAGTTACACCACACGCTTACAATACCTTGGTACTCTTAGATGGCAGTGGCCCCACGTTATCACGAGCTTCTGAGAGCTCGGCGGGGTCAGTTTCGCCGTTGCCGTATAGTGGCAAGTCATGATCACTGTAGACCCTTTGTGGCGATGTCGTCGTCGATGTGTGGTCGGGCCTTCCAGTTTTAAAGTGGATAGGGATGTCTGGTTGAAGATTTACACAAATTAATGGCATTAATGTCATTTGAAATGTATTCGTATTTGAAAGGGTGTTCATGCAGTCGTGTGCGTGCGTGCGTGCGTGCGTGCGTGCGTGTGTGCGTGCGTGCGCTGGTCGATGTGTGTGTGGTGTGTATGGCAACGTGTTCTAGCCTGTGAGTGTGTGTGCGTGTGTGGTGTGCGCGTGCGTGCGCTGGTCGATGTGTGCGTGGTGTGTATGTGTGCTAGCGTGTGCGTGTGTGGTGTGCACGTGCGAGCGTGCATGTGCGCGTGCGTATGGGCGTGCTAGCCTGTGTGCGTGCGTGTTGGCATATGTGTGTGCGTGCGTGCGTGTGTGCGACGAAACGAGCATCCATAAACGCGTGCGCGTGTGCGTGTGCATATACTCGTGCGCATACGTTTGCGTGTGACCGTCCGTCCATCCGTGCGTGCGTAAATGCGTGCATGCCTGCTTGCATGCGTGCGCGCATGTATCTGCGCGCGTGTATGTGAGCGTGTGTGCGTGCGCGCATTGTATGCGTACATGGGCATATCAGCATTATAATTATTAGATACTTTGAAGAACACCTGATAAATTTATCTGTGTACAACTAGGCAGGTTATAAACGTTTGACTACAGATAGATAGGTGAGCACGTGTACATGCGCTTTAATAGTAATAGCGAATGCGTGGATATATAAGTCTACATGCATTCACACATTTTAAACTTGAGCACATGGCCACACACACATACACGCACGCACGCACGCACACGCACGCACGCACGCACGCACACACGCACGCACGCGCACACACACTACTTGATACGTAATATCGAAAATACTGTAGTGCAGTGATATATTTTTTAGCAACCGGCATATAAGTCTAGAGTACCCAATTGATCTTCGTCGACTTTCGTAGTATCAGATTCCTTGCGGCGTCGAGTGCTTGGGTCACCTACGCGTATAGACATGAAAACAGCCATGTTACGATCATCGCAGTATTAACTAGCACGTTAATCAGGAAAAATATACGGACAATTCACCATCGATAACAAAAGAGGATTATTTTTGAACAAACGTTTGTGTGGCGGTAAAAACACGTCCATGATTTAGACATTCTCGCGTATTCAAGCCACAATCATTCCAACTTTATTCTCATCCTAAAGCGAAGTCAGGTAGGGCGGAAAAGTATTGCAGGGTAAAAACGTCAATCATGATTCACGGTTAATTAGCTGCGTGAATATTTACATGATAGAAGGATTGTTCTGGTGAATATTGTCGAAATATTGACTTTAGACTAAACAGCATAAAATTTATTATCCCCGTTTAGTAGTTGTCACAGGCTTACGATCATAGTCAACAACGCAAGGCGATAGTATAAACATTTAAACGAAGTGCATAGCAACAAATTAATAAGAAATTACGCTAAGACAGCTCAGACAAGTTAGTTACATTTTTATTATTGTTTGCATTCTATGAAATAAATAAAGTTTTAATAATATATTAAACGTTTTAGCTATTAGAAGAGAGTTTCCAAGTCTCAAGACAGCTCACAAATAAATGTAAACTATCTCCTAGGTTGGGTGGGATTAATTGTGGTTGGTACGGAAAATATTTCTACATATGTGCACGCCATATAAACCACATTCCGCGAATCAGGTGGATATATCAAAGTGGATTACAATCCGGTTCCACTAGTAAAATTCGGCTCGCCCCCCATCTTGCTATCTTCATATTTTATCAGCATATGACAAATAGTATCGAATGCTAACAAAGGATGTAGCGATTCAACAGGTTGCTTGGCTGGGAAAGTATCGGCTTTACTTGGAAACAGTCCAGCTAATTTAAGTTCAATCACGTGCCATATGCCCATGGTATATATATATATATATATATATATATATATACCATGGTTCGTATGGCTGGCCCCACAACTTCTTATCGACTGCAATCACATTTATTTCTATTAGTATTAGAAGATATAAGACCGGTAACGTTCTCACGTGCTCTATCTCAAACTGGTTTTAGCTACTGTCAGAAGTGATGTTAGGGATTACAGGCGTCTACCTACCCTTTGTTAGCTTGTTCATCGCCGGCCGTTTGTGTATCTGATGAGTGAACTTGCGAGTGAGAGCTTCATTCAGCGCACTCTCCATTTTGTCGCTCGTCAGTTTGCCATCTTCTCGTAATGCGTTCATGATCGTATCTGTTGTTGGGAGTGAATAGAACGGCTATACATATTTACTATGACAGAGTAACCAATTTTGTGCATATATCACTAAGTATATATGACTTTAGCTTTAAAATAACATCATCGGCGTATTAGGTCAATAAAACATGGGTCTAGAAACACGATTTTTGGTGATCTCATGGACAATTGCGAAGCTATATTGAAAGGAATTTATTTATCATTAATGGCAGCCTTCATTTGCCAGGGCCGTAGCCTGGGGGGAGGGCAAGGGGGCAGCTGCCCCCTAGATTTTGGAGCAATAAAAAAAAAGTGTTCTACTAAAAGAGAATTGTCGTAGTCAGAATGAAGGCTGTACATGTACACAAAAGCGCCTCAAATACCATCTCCTGTAATCTACATTTTCAACATTTTCTGGACCCCCAGACCTCCCACCTATTTCTCACCCCCTCCTTGAAATCCTGGATTCTTCACTGCCCCCCCCGCCTTAGGCATTTGCTTAGCCTACGGCCCTGTTTGCGTATTGTAAAAATGCTCAGGGGTACCAGAGTGGTATCACTTTTGATTCCATATCTAAACACTAGAGCAAGGCAGAGCAAGGCAGACCAAGGCAGCTGAATTCTCTCAATGTAATTTTTTTTATTAATTAATTAATTAATTAAGTAAACAAATTAATTGGATCCAGATCACCACCAAAATGTAATCAATTCTAAGTTACCCCATTTCTGACCTATCATGAAAATTGTATTAATTAATGAATGAATGAATTAATTAATTGGATCCGGAACACCATCAAGGCAGTCTCATCAATTCTAAGTTAGCCCATTTCTGACGTATCCTGAAAATTTTATGACAATCCGTCCTTAACTTTTTCAGTTAGGCTTAACCTGTATGATACAGGCGGTTCCGGCGCGGCGGTGGTGGCGGGCCAATCAGCCAATCAGCGAGCGTACACAAACCCACAAACCAACACTCAAACACACGCCGTAACCTGTATGATACAGGCGGTTCCGGTTCCGCTTCACTACACTTCACCGCCTTGATAGTGTAGATAGTGTAGTGAAGCGAAACATACCGCCTGTATCATACAGGTTAACACACGCCGGTGAAAACATAACCTCCGCCAAGCCCCTGGCGGAGGTAATAACATTGAATATCGAACTGCATAAAAACACGTGGACCCTATTTCACATTGCTCCCTCAGAAGAGCATTTCGTTGCCGTACTATTGGTACAGGAATACTATATCCATTCTATAGGAAGATGGATAATAGCAGATTCTTTTGCTAACCAACTCCTGATTCTATGCATACCTATATAAAATTGGGGATACCTGAGATTTTGTGAGACACGCTTATATAAATATTAACAGAAAGAATAAAGCTAGTTTTCAGGTGTGAGATAAGCAAAAGATAGCTGCTCTTCTACAGTTATATAATACACTTCTCCAATATAACTGATACTGTTTCGAGATTTTATGTATTGTTGATGTATTATGACATTTAAATACCGAATGTTCGCATGGGTTAAACGAAAAATCGAAGCGCTTACAAAATCCTCAACACTACATCCTCAAAAACCACCCTTCAAAAAATAACTTTTCTGCCGCACCAAATCTTATTGGCATGCGTAGGGCAGACAAATCCGTGCGGGTAAATATCTCACCAATGTCCAATAGTTCATAATATTGTAACATATTTAATGAATAAATTTAAATATTCTTATGATGGCTTATAAGTCAGATATCACGTCAAAAATTAAATCGAATATTTGAACGCACTGTAATTATTAGAATCTATCTCACTGCAGTGTTATATTTGACAGTTGTGTTCATCAGTAGGGTAGCTAAATCAGTCATAGAAAATCGTGTTCATCACTCATCAGCTCGAGTTCATAAAATAAACTTCAAAGATCAGACTTTCAATGATCAACGATCTTCTGTTCTCTTCGACCACACACAGGCGTGGTCATTGTTTCTATGCCCAATCAGTTTTCCCCTTTCCCTGTTTAATTACAATTTGTAATGCTTAAATATTCCCTTTTATTTATTGCAATTATATGTGTATATATATGTATATATATATATATATATATATATATATATATATATATATATATATATATATACATATATATATATATACACACCAAATTTATCATTTTATGAAACTGACCATTATAACGCAAACTGTATCATCTTTGCACAAAACTTCGTAACTTGAAACATTCAGGGTCGGCATAGACTAAAACCGATGAATGTACGAACAAGTGATAAATTATCATTACTTTATAGCATTTACATTGGTCACAGTTGTATAGTTATAACTGCATGCTCACCTATAATGTACAAAATAAAGCAAATCTAGTCATCACCTACGTTTCGTTACAATTTTCAGTAAAACGTCATCACTCACCGATGACGTCAGAGTAGGAGTTGACGTCTGCGTCGAGTACGACTGGACCATTGAGTAGGACGTATCGCAGCTCGAACAGTGCGTGCAGGGAGATGGTGGAGACATGGGGCTTAGACCACCGACTGGCGTCGATTTCTACATTTTCCTCAAACTTAATCCATCTGAAAAAGTACAAAGTTACTATTTTATATTGGTTATAAAAAAGTTTATATTGGTTAAAATGGGATAAGGGATTTTTATCTGGATCGACGTACAGCTAGCAGACCATTTCATTGATCGAGCTCAAAAAATCGTTATTGTCCTTTTACTGCATGTAATTACAAAGCTTGGGAAATTTAGGACCCTCACGGGGGCTGTACGTAGCGCAGCGATATTAGCTATAGTTAGTAATTATTAATTAGTTAGGGCAACTAGCAAACTCTATATCCTATAATTATCTGACCTCGTAACTTCCGATTCTGATGTCGTGTTTGTTACGTTATGTTACGTCTGTTACGTTATATTACTGCGTGTTATTTTAACCATGGGTGTCGACTTTCTTATTTTTATTTAGCATGGTTGCGCAGGCTTCTACTATCTTTTTTGATCGCATGTGCCAAACGTGCTAACTGGTGCTGAAGGGGTCGTTGTCGTATCAGGTACTACAGATATGTACCCGAAGTACATATATCATATCAGGAGCGTATTTGTCATTATACGCTCCTGATCATATGTATACACAAAGTGTACCAGACTTGTACTACAGAAGTGTACCCTAACCCTAGCCCTAACCCTAACCCTAACCCTAAACATACCTTATATAAAAATATAAACATAATACTAAACAACCTAAAACTACCTCGGGTACGATGTAGTACCTGATACGACAACGACCCCATCTGCCTAACTGGTTTGTGCGCACGTGGTAACGTATTTCGCTTACAAATTAACATTTATATTATCAGGAGTGAATAATAATAGATTCTATTATTATTCACTCCTGATATTATGTAACTATTCAAAGTTGAAATAGAACTAGTCGTCCTTGAATATGTTAGCGCGATAGAACCTGATTTACTCTTAACTGCACGTTGTACAGTGTTGGGAAAACAAGCTATATGAATAATGCCGCAGGCAACGGTCGTGGGTTAAATGTTAATTAATAGTCCATCTATACATTAATAGCTTAGAGCAGATCATTCGCGTGCAAAAAGGTCATAAATTAAGTCAGCATTTTGACGATCGAGACACATTTATTAATATGACAGTTTGTATGGGTTGTGCGTATGCTGGCTGTGTGACTACAGTGGTGCCAAATACGAGCCGATAATCAACTACCGATAACTCTAAATCGAAAATCGATTCTATAGGAAGCACATGTGTCATTTATTATGATAAATAATGGTCTACTAAGATAATGGTCTAACTAAGATAATGGTCTACTAGACCATTAATAATGATAACTAATGTGTCATACTCGTTCCGGTATACCGCCGTACCCAGGGTACGTTCCGAAAGTACCCTGGGGGGCATAGTCCCTCTCAGCTAAACTGCGCCATGCCCAACTTCTGCGAACTCTCACATTTATGCTCTCAGAAGCATGTAAAGAAGAGACTCCCCCGCCCACGCACACACACACCATTGAATGTTCACAACGGTGAGCTGGATATAGACGATATGTTAAAACTGTAAACTGTACAGAAATCGCGTTTACAAGCGACTCCTATAATAACAGCTATAGAAGCGGGTTTTGCACCAGGAAAACCCTATCTCACTCTCCCCGACCATGTCGTTTCGGTTAATGTCTGGTAACTTTTTTGTCACCCACTTTCGGCACATCATAAGGTCAGCGCATATACACCATCAAGCGCCACGTGCACTGGTTTATTTTTTCAGGCAGTCTCTCTTTTTCGCCTGACATAATTCCTCTGCCTTTCCGTCCGATAGATATATATCCGCGCACATCTGCTGTATCAAGACGTGTGTTCGCCATACAGGCTGCCGCGCGGACGTACTATTTCTCCAGTAAAGACTTTAGGAGCAATCCCAAGACGTGTCTGATTAAACACAGCCAATATGGAACGGTCCATCTTGGCGGCAGTCTTGGGAGGGAGTGCGAGTGGAGTGCCTAACAGCAAGAGCAACGTTTCGCCATTACGAGGCCCGACCGCGTGCCCTAGCTAGCAGCTAGTAAGATAAACAGGACGGTGTTAAGTATAGGTGGAAGATGACCCCCGTTAGTAATGCTCAAGGGGTCGTTGTCGTATCAGGTACTACAGATGTGTACCCGAGGTACATATACAGGACTGCCAACATTGGGTGATAGGTGAGAGTGAGATGCGAGGGAGCGAAGCGACCGAGCGGGGTGGGCGTGTGAGGGGGGTTTTCCCCCTCCCACGGTAGGGAGCTTTTGCATTTTATAACTTCAATTTGTGCAATTTGGTGCATACTAAAGTGACTGTTTTCAGATATTGTACGATTTTTTTGGCTGTGCGTGAGATATTTCAGCGTTTTATTCATGAAGAGATGATATTCATGCGTGAGATATCTCAGCATTTTTTGGCTGTGCGTGAGATATTGTAAGATCAGCGTGAGAGCGTGAGAGCGTGAGATTTGGTCAAAATGCGTGAGTCTCACGGTCAATGCGTGAGAGTTGGCAGCACTGCATATATGTATACACAAAGTGTACCAGACTTGAGACTTGTACTACAGAAGTGTACCCTAACCCTAACCCTAACCCTAAACATACCTCATATAAAATATAAACATAATACCAGGAGTAGATAAAGGTATCCCTTTATCTACTCCTGATAATACTAAACAACCTAAAACTACCTCGGCTACATATCTGTAGTACCTAATACGACAACGACCCCATCTGCGTTAGTAATACGCAGTCACTATGCAGTCTAAATGAAGTGTTCCCGTCGCACTATAGAAGCGTACGGTTATCCGGTACGGAATAGGCGATGATGCATTTTTGCGTCTTACACACATATAGGGAAAGTTGTACAGAGGTGACACAGGCACGAATGTAAGGATGACGACTAAATACAACTGGAAAACAATAAACCTCAGCCTAGAGTTGAAGGCGCGCTAACGTCTGAGTCGAAGAGAACAATACTCGCACACTCACACTATACTGCCGCGGCAACCGAACCCGGTATATATGATCAGGAACAGGGAAAAAATTGTCATTATTAACTCCTGATATTATCAAGAGTACATATAATAATAGAGAATTGCTCTGGAATTAAACTCGTTATACGTTGTGATGTTGAAGTGAGTCAGGGTTACTTCTACCAAAACCTTAATATAATTATTTAATTGCATAATATAATTGTATATATGTAAGTTAAAATTGTACATAATAATCTCTATTATGTACTCTTGATATTATCGGGGTTTAATAATGACAAATTATCAGGGGTTAATAATGACAATTTGTCATATGACAATTTGTTATTATTAGCCCCTGATATTATCGCAGATGGGGTCGTTGTCGTATCAGGTACTACAGATATGTACCCGAGGTAGTTTTAGGTTGTTTAGTATTAAGTTTATATTTTTATATAAGGTATGTTTAGAGTTAGAGTTAGGGTTAAGGTTAGGGTTAGCGTTAGGGTTAGGGTTAGTGTTAGGGTTAGGGTACACTTCTGTAGTACAAGTCTGGTACACTTTGTGTCTACATATATGTACCTCGGGTACATATCTGTAGTACCTGATACGACAACGACCCCTTGAGCCATATTATCAAGAGTGAATAATAGAGATCTCTATTATTATTGTTCTTCTTCTTATAGATCTCTATTAATCTCTATTATTCATTCTTTAACAATTATTCAACAAGATTCACCGAGCCTGAGGCGAATAATTGTTTTAGTATCATTGCCCGATATTTGGTACTTTTGGAGACAGCATTTTCTTTAAATTTGTCAATTTCGGCTTCCGTAACATTTACAAATCTAGCCGCCATTTTTGGCGCCACTACAATGTAAATCCTAGAAGTGATTATCGAAAAATAATCGCCTAGGTCTCGACCAATCAGCGCGCAGGATTTCCTATAATCGTTCGGGCGATGATACTAATAATTGATATTCTTTTGCTACCATGAGCCGGCTGAAGGAACAAACAGCGGGTCTACCCACGGCCTTCGTTGCCGATTGATGCCCCACACACTCAACTGACAAGCAAATCAGGCGGGAGGTATAGCGATCGCGATACTACTACATCATGCCCGTATTGACTAATATCAAGCTAATACCCAGCCATGCATTGATAATAAAAATGAATGTGCCTGTAGTACGTACCACCAGGAAACACGTCACTGTAAATAGTGAGTGTCCGGTCAAAACA
>NW_014577136.1:513498-518498 GCF_000485595.1 Priapulus caudatus | reverse complement strand
ATATGCCACCCAGCAGTTTCACTACCATCAAGACTGTTCGAAACGACAACACCATGATATCAGGAGTTAACAAAGACAAAAATTTGTCTTTATTAACTCCTGATGATATGTCGTATAAGTCAAGTATTTGTCAATCTAACAATAAGTTACGAAAACAATGATGATTACTAATTGCTGATACTCTATTATACACATAACCTCATACAATAAATACTGGCTCTAAAATATTCATTACTCATTAGTAAACACTGTAGATGATGCGATGAAACAGACAATCATTTTCACGTGACCTCTGATGGCAACAAAAACGGTGTGATAAATTTTTAAAGCCGGCTACGAATTGAATTTGCGTTGCGTTTCTCTGCCGTGCACCGCACTGTATCTGCGCAGGCTGATTGGGTCCGGAAGCTCGCTTTGTACACACGAAAATGCGTGCGCCTACAAGGATTGCCACATGATGTCGATAGCTGACCAGCTTATTTGCTTCGCACGTTTGAGAATATACTTGTGCCGAGAATAGTTCCACCGTTCGTGCATGCGTGCGGGCGGGCGTGCGTCTACGTACACGCGCGTACGCTTTGTGCGCTTGTGTGTGTGTGTGTGTGTGTGTGTGTGTGTGTGCGTGCGTGCGCGTGTGTGTATAGTTGAGTGCGCGGGTGTTGATTTTCAGAGTGAACCGACGTGGGGAAACGGACAAAATAGCTAAAAATTCTGCGTAAACGTGTATAGTGCTAGGCAAATATAAACAAACATGTCACCTTGTCATTTCCCGCCAGTGTAGTTCACCATGCTTATCATCCCTGAGTTCGCTAAGCTGTATGAAGAGGGGGTTGTCGTCACCACGAGTTACGTCCGTAAACACATTCCTCAGTTCGTCTGTGAACGATGTGCCTGAGGGAGAACGATGCATTATGTTACTAATGCTGAAACTTGCTAGACCATCCCGGCGGCTTCCAACAGGTTCAGATGCGATGTAAGAATATGGCTGGCTTACACTTGGGAAAGTAACACAAGTATTGCCTTTCGGAGTCTCTCACACCGTTTATTACACCTGTACACATGCGTGCAGACTAACCTCCACGCGGGAAATGCCACCGCTGGCAATTTCGGCGAACGTTAAAATTAGCATCGCCTTTAGTTTCTGACGTGCAAAAAACTGAGGAAGACTATAACGGTTTACAACATATGGCTCAGAGTTCACGTGGCATTGTCACTGTACAGTACAGCATATGGAGAGATGGAGGAATTGCACTTCTCATATATGCGTACCGGATTCAAATTTTTTACATTAAGCTATTACATAAATTGTAACATTTAATAAATTAATTAAAATTGACAATAATTGGAAAAGCATAACCAATACTCATATCTATTACGCTTGCCACGCAGATAACAAACGAGAAAACACCATAATCACGCACGCTGAAAGAAAAGGCTATACCTGCAATGAAACATTAATTTCTAGTTAGATTGATAGCATAAATTATTTTTATTTAGTCGTGATGCGTATGCTGTGATCCCGAACCCTCCGACGCGTGAATGGGATCATACCAGTAAAAAAAAGCATTCCCGGCAGTCTCATACTATGGATGCCTGTGGGGTACCGTAAGCAGCACAAATGAGTTATAAACCGAGCCGATTTTTTACATGGGTTCAGGGAAAAACCATCTGTACTGGCGAGGAATGGATGAATAATGAGTGTCACTTCCATAATAGCTGTTTACGGTCATGCTCGTACCTAATAAATGAAATCTCAGAAAAAAATAGAAGGGAACCGGGCCTGCTCTTTTGATAGTGTGTTCGGGTAAATTAATTTAGGAATATTTGTAACTTTCTCGTCTGCGAATTTTTGAACTTTTGACCTTGAAGATTGAATTTTGTTAGCTCGATCGATCGTGTGTAATTGGAGGGTCATTGATTTCAAACCATACAGGTATTATGATTACTTTTTTCAATTACATTTCCCGTCCTATCGAGCGTAGGGCACAAGCATCTACAGACAGCCCAGTAATTAGAACCTGTTCCGATTCAATTCACAGGCCAATGAGCTCACAGGCACTTGGAACGTTTCAATAAAAAAAGGTAAATAAACACGAAATGTATTTACTACCAAAGTCTTCATGATTCTCTACTCTATTCCGCCTATTATTGCTGATAATCACCTGTAAATGCCAGTCAAATGCTCATCTGCAACACACAAGTACATCGCACGCACGCCCTGTGCACAAACAACATGTATAAAAGATTCATAGAATATGAAAACCAAATATTCAAGATAATAGAAAACCACGAGCATCGTTGTCATTCATTCTAGTGGTGACCTCGTGAGCCAGGGGTAACAAATAAGGGGATACATATACAGGTTGTCAAGGTTCCCAGCACCGCCTCAGGTTCGACGGAAAGAAATGTACTTCGACAGCGAGTCGTCGCTTGCGTGCGAGAAAACAGAATTGGTCAGCGAATGGAATGGTCATAGGGTAGAGCAAGAGAGTAAATCAGGTTTAGATCTCTTGAGGGTTAAAAAGTTACTAGACAACTACTACTCACGTCCCCGTAAAATATTTATGAATTTTAATTGCTCACAAAGTGCTTCTCAGTGGGTCCGTCGTTCTGAAAAATTATGTAAATTTGCCATTTACCTTTCTTAATCTAGACCCCCTGACCTTGACCTTCAAACTTATATTTCTTTGTAACATTATATTTTGAATATGAAAATAGGTACATCAAACCAGAAATGGCAGGTGTGCAAAATATCAAAAAGCGATTTAGCAAGGCAAGTTCTGGAAGTAAAATGTCTCATGAAAGCCGACGAGTAGGCCTACATACCATTTCTGATTCGCGTATGAACTCCAAATATAATCTACATCTGACATTGATGCTGGGGTATGACGCAGTGAATATGTGTCATTTGCTTTAACTAAACGCAACAACTTACAGATAATATTGATAGACTCCTGATCATATGACGAACAAGAGCCGCAGAGCGTCTGGGCTCATCTGAGGTCTGTTGCTACGGTTATAAAACGTAACATTTAAGTCATGCGTAGTGACACCTTTGTCAGGCGTAGATATGCAGATACGCAGTTGCGTACACATCATTTCAGCAACCTTCTGCATTCTGCATACCTCCCAAATCCCATTAGTTGATACAAATCGCGTGCCTGAAACTCCTGTTTTATGGTGCATTGTGACCCTAACCCTATTAAAAAAAATAAAAAATTTAATTGTAACAATTATTTGTTGTTATGAAATTGTTGTAAAAATTATTTGTTGTTATGAAATTGTTGTAAAAATTATTTGTTGTTATGAAATTATATATATATATATATATATATATATATATATATATCGTAAAAAATCTGAATTTAGCGCCAGACATAATAAAAAAGACGTGCTTGGTTTGAACGTCATGGATGTAAAGAACAAGCGGATATTTGGGTCAATCAGGGCCTGACATTAATTTTTCAACCCACTTGCCCATTCGGGCAAGTTGGGTTGAATTTTCACTTGCCCGAATGTCAATCTCACTTGCCCGAAACTTGCGTGTGTGCCTGCGCGCGTGCGTGCCTGTGTGCGTGCGTGCGTGCGTGCGTGCTTGTGTGTGTGTGTGCGGGTGTGCCAGCGGGCGTGCCTACGTAGACCCGTAGGACCAACGACCCGTAGGATTATAGAACGGTAATCCATGGAAAATCGTAATGAAATTCACACGTTTATTTTTGCGTGCCGGCACACTCGTGTGTCATTCCCGATTGTAGCTTTTTCCTCAATTCCAGGAAAGAGTTTTGCTGTCGCTCTCTCATAGTCCAGCAATGCCCACCCCCTACATTTTAGTAGTGATTAGTGCCGCTTTCTCAAACCCCCTGAGCTACCCTTACGCGGGCCCTGGACCCCGGCCGCAAGAGACTTCGCGCTTCGCACTCGTGGTTCACATACTATATAAACAATCGATCCTCCTCGGTCGTACATATAGACGAACACTCCACTAATTGCGCTAATACACACGTACGTATGTACTACAGCCCAATATATGTATTCCCCACACGTAAGCTACCGTTTGACTTTATTTTTGCAACTCTTATATATATATATGTGATTATTGAAAACCCCACAAATAATAAACAGAATAACATACACAGGAGACTGACTGGACTTTTTACTGTTGGTGCATTTAGAAATTTTCAATAAATTTTATTGGGGGGGGGGAATCGCGAAAAGGACTCGGGATGTCGAATTTGGGGGGTCAAGGGTCAAAGGTTAAGATGTGTCAATGGAGGGAGAATATTTTCCCCTTAACTTAAGGTATAGGAGAAGCTGAAGATTAGTAGCTCTTAATATTCGATGTATAGTGTGATGGGGAGGAAACCCATCACCAGGGCGAAATTGGAGGTCACAGGTCAAAGGGCAGTGGGGGAAAGGTCAGATATCAAACATTTTCTGAGGACATGGTCTACCGGACCGAGTGCAAAACTTTTTTGTTTCAGTGCTGACTTACCATTTCTATCACTTTATTGAAATGACCATGAAACCTACTTTCCGCTGACGTGCGAAGACTAAGTGTCTGATAACCTTGACCCTCAAGAGGAGGGTTAAACATGGATTTGTTGACTGTTAACAAAGGACTGAACTGCTTTTGCTATTAGAGCCCCCTCCACCCGCCCCCTTGTTGCAGTAGCAGTAGCGCTGAGAGGGTCTATGTCCCCGGGGAATATGGTACTGGAACATACTGGAACGTACCCTGGTACTATCTAATATGCCGGAGCGTACCTCACCTACTCCACTAACGAGTCTAGGGAGTCGCCTACGACGCACGCAACGCACGCACCGCACGGACGATCATGCGATTCTACAAGCTGCATCTGACTTTGTCAGATCAGGCCGTAAGCCAGCTTTATGGGGGGGGGGTTCGTTTTCAATGTTGCAATTTGCTCGCAGGGGCGTGTACAGGATTTGTTGCCGGGGGGGGGGGGTCTAACCGTAACGCCAAAGTTGCGGAGCACGCG
>NW_014577136.1:505497-510418 GCF_000485595.1 Priapulus caudatus | reverse complement strand
TCTACTTCCCAATAACCTAACCTAGAATCCTAACCCTAACGCATATCACAATAGTGACCAGGGTACGTTCCGGTATACCGGACCGTACCCAAGGTACGTTCCGGCAGTACCCTGGGGGACATAGACCCTATGAGCAGCTCAGTAACAGTAGCAGTATAGCAGTAAGGCCGCCGCACCGCCGCCACACCAGCGATTTTTACAAACGATGAAGCGATGAAAGCGATGAAAGCGATGAAGCGATGTAGGTTACGCGTTCATTTTGTAGCGATTTTATTTTTCTCGGGTGATCGTTCCAAATCAAACATGTTTGATTTTGAACCGATGAGCCGATGAGCCGATTTTAAGGCCGCGCACACCTACATCGCCTCATCCGCTTCATCGCGTTCATCGTCTCATTCGTTTGTAAGAATCAGGCTGTTGCTGTGCGGCGGCCTGTACGCAGTGAGCAGCGAGCCAACACAGTAGCGGCTCCATAGCGGTCTATTCGTCCCCCAGGTACATGCCACGGAACGTACCCTGCGTAAACTATTGATATGGTTCAGGGTATAGGGTTAGGTTAGGGAGTAGGCGTAGGCGACTCTAGACTCGTAGGGTGGAAGGTTTAGCGCGAGGTACGATCCGGCCGCAATTAGATGAGTACAGGGTACGTTCGGCAGTTACCCTTGGGAGACATAGCCCCTCCTCGCAGCCGCAGTCTAGTAGCAGTAGCGAGAAAACAGTAGCCATGTAGTAGGGCCATAGCAGACAGCATGAGTAGCAGTATAGCGGCAGTCAATAGTTTTTGATGACCATTGACTCCTATATGCCGACCAAGCAGTTTCACTACCATCAAGAGACTGTTGCGAAACGACACACCCATGATATCAGGCGAGTTAACAAAGACAAAAAATTTTGTCTTTATTAATCGTTGATGATATTGGTCGTTATAAGTCAAGTATTGTGTCAATCTAAACAATAAGTTACGAAAACAATGATGATTACTAATTGCTGATACTCTATTTAGCACCATAACCCTCATACAATAACATACTGGCCTCAAATATTCATTACTACGATTAGTAAAACACTGTACGATGATCGCAGTGAAACAGACAATCATTTTCACTGTGACCTCTGACTTGGCAACAACACAACCGGGCCTGTGTATAATTGTCTTAGAACCGGCGCTACGAAGTTGAATTTGCGTCTGGTTTCTCTGCACGTGCCACCGCACTGTAATTCTGGCGCAGGCTGTTGGGTCCGCGAAGCCGCCTTTGTACAACGAACGAAAATCGTGCGCGCTACGAGGATTTCCACATGATCGTCGATAGCTGACCAGCTTATTTGCTTCGCAGTTTAGAATATACTTGTGCCCGAAATATAGTTTCCACCGTTCGCTGGCGATGCGTGCGGGCGGGTGCGTGCTGACGTACACGCGCGTACGCTTTTGCGCTTGTGTGTGTCGTCATGTGTGTGGTGTGTGGTGATGTGCGCCGTCGCGTGCGTGCGTGGCGTGCGTTGCGTGCGTCGTGTCGTGTTGTGTGTGAGGGAGAGAGGAGAGCGGTGGCAACTGAGTGCGGCATGGCGTGCGCTGCTCGTGAATGCTCTGTGCGTGATGTGTGTGTGTGTGTTGTGCAAAGAAGAGAGAGCAAGAAGAAGCGATTCGCGCACTGCGTGGGTGCGTGTTGCCGTGCGTGGCGTGCGTGTCTGTCGTGTGTGGCTGTGATGGCAACAACCGAATTGACTTTTTTGCATAGAAAAAGGTATAAAAAGTGAAATGTTTGAATCGCACTATTAACGCTCGATGCAACTATTTGGCGCACGCGACGACTGACGTCAGAGGAGTTTATTGTTCGCACGGGGCGCATGGCGTAGCCCAAACCGGATCATGCGCTGTCGTGGTGTGTGTGTGTTGGTTGCGTGCTGTGAGTGTCTTTTTGGTGGGTCTAAAGGGGGGGTCTGGGGGCCCTTCCCCAGAAATTTTTCAAAATTAGACCCCCTCAGATGCGTTTTCTGTGTGAGCAAGAGGGGGTCCGGACTCCCTGGACCCCCCCTGTACACGCCCCTGCTCGGGTGCGAAGCGTCCAGGCGAGGGAGCCAAGCGACCGAACGAGGGGAGGGTGTGGGAGGGGCGTGTTCACTGTTCACCCTCCCGCACGCTGGAGATTTTGCAATTATTACACAAAAATGGAGCAAACTGAGGTGAAATTCTTGCAAATTTTCAAAAAAAAAAATTTTGGGCTTGGGGGCTCGGGGGGGGGGGAGTACGTTCGAACCCCCCGAACCCCCCCTGGCTACGGGCCTGTCAGATGAGCTAAAAATAGTATAGCTACTATTGTAATTAATAATTACCTACCAAGTGCATCAGATCTGCGCTAAAGCCCCTGAACGCCGCTAAAAAATATTCAACTTACGTTCAACGCTGCCGGTGTTAAAATGCACCTACCGCCCTGCGCTGGGATTTTCGGGTTTTTACCGCGTTTTCACTTTTTTATTTACCACATTTCCTTTCCAGGAAAGCTAACCAAACTGACACATTCACTCTGCATGAGTGTTATCTCACACGTCCAAATAGTATGAAAATCGTTCCCCTTCATAATAATGTATCAGGGAAAAACATACAAGCATTTTCGTCTCAAATTCCACTGCACCGGTGGATTTTCACGAGTTTGTTATGATATCATTCGACAGTACTATACCGGTATACTAATTTTTCCAGTAATAAATGTGACAACTCTTACATGTGTGGGATATGAACCTTGTTTTGTTTTTCTACATGCAAAAATACATCAACATTTTATACACTACACAGTTATATACCGTTAGGAAAACGGTAAACAAACCTTGTTTCGATCTACGCCTTCTAGTTTACCTTCTAGTTAAATTACGAATTTACCTCGGGCTCGAGTCTCATTAAAACTCATAACTTTACGTTCGAATCAACGGTAGAGCATTGTATTCTTTAGTTCATATAAGACTGGGGTAATATAGACTGTCCCTGTTTAATTTATAGGTAGGTATAGTGCCTGCCATCTGTTGGAAATCAGAGTAACAAAAACCAATAATCTATATCCACGAGCTGACTCGTGGATCCGCGGGGATGCGTTTTGATTGTTCCCACGAGCTGACTCGTGGATCCGCGGGGATGCGTTTTGATTGTTCCCACGAGCTGACTCGTGGATCCGCAGGGAACGTGTTAAAAACAATACTTGCACGTTCTCCTAGCCTTCTTTTGAGGAGTATTTCAATAGGGGTAGATTTATACGCGGCGCTGTCTCGTTTGTCTTCAAATTTTAAATCCGGCGTTCCTCAATTCACTCGGTCTTGGTGTTATCACAAAAGATTTGCTTTATTTATGGGGCACAACAAAGTTATAAACGAAATATAATATTGTTAAGGTAATTATCCCATACGATAATTCAGTAAATTACGAAATAGAGACCGTTATAGACCCGAGTCCGAAAATTTACGGAATTTAACGATCCAGGGTTACAGAGTGCTTTGAATTTCTATTAGGTTAATATTAAATATTTATTGGTAAGTATTGCAGAAATATGGTCTACATGGGCGGGTCAAACATCATATTTTATGCCTCGCAAAAGTATTCCACATAATGCCGAGTTATTTTTCCGATGTGTTCGCATGGATTGTCAATCACTCACACTACTCACCATGCATAGATTAAAGGCATCAAAAATTTACGTTTTTAAACGTATAATTGCTCATTTGTTTAAAACCACATTGTACTGCCTGACATAACTGACCGGTAGCGAGTTGGCTGTATTCGTAAATTATGCCGTGACGTCGACGTCACCTCTCCCTATATGTTTCCACACATGCGCATAACATACACACACGCATATACACGCGCACATACGCGCATACACGCAAGCACACACATGTAGGCCCACGTACCCACACACACGCACGCATAAACGCATATGCATGCATGCACACACACGCACATACTCGCAAGCGCACACACGTACCCACACGCACGCACGTTCGCACACACACATACACGCACGCACGCACGCACACACACGCACGCACGCACGCACGCACGCACGCACGCACGCACACACACACACAGCACACAACACCACAACGCAGCACACGGACACGCGCTTCATTGTCCCCCGTCTCTTGCTAGGTTTCCGCCTTCTCTCTCTAGCTCTCGCTTTCCTCTCTACCGTCAACCTCCTAGCTCTGTTAATGTAGGTTACAAGTAATAGCAGTAACGTTAACTAAAATTGCAACGTTAGATAGCCTGAAAGCACGTGGTTTTGGCATAAGGTTCATTTGAGTGATATACGATAGGTCATATTACGTTCGCGGAATTATTGTATTGCACCGTGATAATGGACATTGTAATCCTTGCCATACTGAATGTACTCGTTTTTTCTGATAGGCAAATTAAATTCATGTTATAAACGTCAATGAAGAACTAACATACAATAAACCCTATGGTAGTGAGGATGTACAGACAGAGCCGCGGTACAGCTCCGCTGCCGCAAGTCGATATTCGTATGAAAAGAGCAAATGGAATAGTAGCTTTCAATGGCGAACAGTGATAAAAGCACGTTGCACAATGAGCATCCAAACGTATACATTCTAGACATACAGTGCGCATTAGAACTCGCACCTACATCTTCAATTAACCATCGTCAGCTACAATTTGGGGCGGCTATAATGTAATTTCTAATACATGGTAGCGGTGATTGTTTCGCCGCTCGCAAAGAGAGTAGATTTCCGCACTTCCTCTCTCTCTCTCTCCTGCTCTCTCTGCTCTCTCTCTTCTCTCTCTCTCTTCTCTCTCTCTTCCTCTCTCTACTTCTCTCTTCTCTCTCTCATCTTCTCTCTCTCTCTCTCTCTCTCTCATCTCTCTCTCGATCTCTCTCTCTTCTCGGTCCTCTCTCGGTTCTGTTCTCTCTTCTCTCAT
>NW_014577136.1:498828-505472 GCF_000485595.1 Priapulus caudatus | reverse complement strand
GGTGTGTGTGTGTGGTAGGTGTAAATGTGTTGTGGTGGTGTGGGTGTGTGTGAGTGCTGGTGTGGCCCGCTCTGTCTATCGAATGATTGCATCGGAATGCATTTGCGATGCGTTGAAGTCGAATGATTCGATGCCTGTGACTCGAATGATTCGGATGCGTGAATCAATGATTCGATGCGGTGAATCGGAATGATTCGGATGCGTGAATCGAATGATTGATCGAATCATTCGATTTCTGGCGCATCGAATTCATTCGATTTGCACGATCGAATGATGAGGCGAAAATGGATTCGGATGCGTGGTGTGATGTCGATGATTCGGATGCGTAGAGGAGGGGCAAAATAATGGGATTGGCGTAAATCGACATGTTATATCTGAATAACTCGAATTGTGTGTAGTACTGTGATAAATCGATATGTTATAGATGCTGATAAAATCAAAGATCCATAAAACAACAAGTCGTGATGTTATGATGGCACTAGCTCAGATGTGTGTGGCCATTGCGCATACACAATGAGCATCCAAACGTGATACATTCCTACGACATAGCAGTGCATCTAGGAACTCGCATGTGGGGTCATCTTGCTAGGATTAGAATATCTGCTCTAGATGTCTACGAATTTGGGCGGTGTATATGGTATTCTAACATTTGAGTAGCGGGTGATTGTTTCGCAGCTGAGAGAGTAGATTTCCGCTCTCTCTCTCTCTCTTCGCCTCTCTCCTTCACTCTCTCGCTCTCTTCTCGCTCTCTTCTTTCTCGGCTCTCGGCCCTCTCTCTTTCTCTCTCTCTCTCTCTCTCTCTCTCATCTCTCGTCTCTCTCTCTCTCTCTCTCTGGTCTGCTCTCTCTCTCTCTCGCTCTCTTCTCTCTCTTCTCTCTCTCTCTCTATATAATATATTATATATATATATATATATATATATATATATATAATTATGTAAATATGCACACGTACCGGCCCGTGTCAGAGACGGCTTCGGTTCCTCGACATCATCTTCGTTATCAAAATCTTCAGCGTGCGGCGTTATCATCTCATAATACGCCATCTCGAACTCTAATTTGGTTTGTCTCTACACTAAAATGCCGCCACGAAACATCAGACGCACACACGCAGAGCGACACGGCGTCTGTCGCGCTCGCACACGTGTGTTCGTTATTTCTGCTGCCGTCGTAAACCTGTTTGTCGTCGGTAACAGAGTAGTTCAACGATTCGTCCTTGAAAACTACTTAGCATAGTAAGGCGCGACGTTGCAGCGTAACGGGGTTATTGCAACACCCTTCTACATGATTATATAATCAGATACGCGATTGAACAGAGTTGATAAAATATAAATCATAATTATTATAATAACCTATTGAACCATAATAGTCAGCTCCGAGTCGATTGATATGTGATAAATGCGATGTTTTGTGCATGCGGGAAAGATGTACCGCGCTAATCATGATACCCTTTTCCTATCTGATGCATACGTAGCTGCCATTACAGCCTTTCCTACGTTCTATATTTTTAGTGCCGCCCTAATAATATATATCAATATATGGTAGTGTACGCTCTTTCTCATTAGTGTAATACGGGACTTCTCTAATCAATAGTACAATGAAAGTGTGTTAATCCCATTGGTGCGATCCGTTATCTATCAAATCTACCAGTGCAATACGAGATTATTGACCAGCTCGGTGCAATATGTGACTGTTCATTCGTCAGTACAATACGGGACTGTTAACCCCCACGAGCACCTTACGGGACCGTTAACCCATATAGTACAATATGGGACTGATTATAACCCTTTAGTACAATACGTTTCGTCTAACCCCATCAGTACAATAAAGGAGTTCTAGCGTAAACACTACACTACGGGACTGGTAACCTTAGCAGTACAATTTCAAACTGTTAACCCAATCAGTACGTACGGGACTGCTAATCCATTATTAACTAGAAAGGGCAGTTGTCGCCAACTACATGTATCCCCCGTGTTCTCCCCAAGATGTGTAAGTATACGAAGTTTGGTTGCGCTAGGTCAATTAGGGGTTGAGTTATAGAGCAGAAAGGAAATATGATGAAGGTCAAGGTCAATGTCAATGTCAAATAAAGGTTGCAGTGACCTGGTTTCGGTACGCGACACACCTTCTCCCCAAGATGTGTAAGTATACCAAGTTTGCTAGCGCTAGGTCAATTAGCGGCTGAGTTATAGAGCGGAAGGAACATATGATCAAGGTCAAGGTCAAGGTCAAATAAAAGCGGCAGTGACCTGGTTTTGATATGCGACACACATTCTCCCCAAGATGTGTAAGTATACCAAGTTTGGTAGCGCTAGGTCAATTAGGGGCCGATTTATAGAGCGAAAGGGAAATATGATCAAGGTCAAGGTAAAGATCAAATAAAGGTCGGAGTGCCTGGTTTTGGTACGCGACACAACTTCTCCCCAAGATGTGTAAGTATACCAAGTTTGGTAGCGCTAGGTCAATTAGGGGCTGAGTTATAGAGCAGAAGGGAAATATGATCAAGGTCAAGGTAAAGGTTAAATAAAGGTCGCAGTGACCTGGTTTTGGTACGCTGCCCACCTTCTCCCCAATATGTGTAAGTAGACCAAGTTTGGTCATGCTAGGTCAATTAGGGGCCGAGTTACAGAGCGGAAGGGAAATATGATCAAGGTCAAGGTAAAGGTCAAATAAAGATCGCGGTGACCTGGTTTTGGTACGCTACCCACCTTCTCCCCAAGATGTGTAAGTAGACCAAGTTTGGTCACGCTAGGTCAATAAGGGGTCGAGTCATAGAGCGGAAGGGAAAATCTCTGCGGTGGACCGAGCGGCGGCGGCGGCGGCGGCTGTACAGACATGAAACCATAGTATCCCTGCCGACTTCGTCGCGGGGGATACAATAATATACACACCCGTTGCCGAATCTGTATAATAGTGTTACCTTAATCACTGCAATACAGGACTTGTTAGGTCAACATTCGACTGCTTACCCGGCGGTAACTGATTGCTGACGGGTCACTTCAATACAAGATTATTGATTCCATCAGTGCAATACGAAACCGATACATCAGTATGATCCGGCCTGTTACCCTACTGTCTAACGCTAGTAAAACAATATACGTTATTGTATTGCAACCGTTAGCTGCGTAATGCGCGTTTTTAGTCTAAGTTAATCCGCGGGAACAGTATGCTATTCAACTTATATTCACTTATTTCATTCAGTTGAATTATTGGACCGTAATGGCGGCTACACTTTTGCGTTTCTCATGCCACGTATGCATTCAAGACATATCCCGATGTAGTAATTTTATCGTAATTGTACGCGAAATGTCGCAAAAAAACCTGGACGTGTGACATTCTATAGTATAATATAATATAGACATTCTACAATAACGCTTGCCCGTATACATGGGACGGTACAATGAAGAGCTATATGCGATATATCACCTCGTTTCACGGCAGCCGGTTCTGCCGGTGGCGCAACGTAGCTGGGCATGACGGGCGTAAGGTCGTCGATGTCATCTGGAGACTCGGGCTCAATGGAAAAGGATGGCGGCTGAGCAGGCTTGCCGAGCATTGCCTCCTTCTCTGCAGCTACACAAGTTAGGAAGCTTAGACACGTTCGGATGCTTTAATGACACATATATATAACAAAATAAAATGTCTTTTTAGTATACGTGCTTTGAAATTCTGTGAAACTTTGCAGGCTTCCTACGGCCGTATATAACACAAACATGCTTGCGATAGAGACCAAAAGAAGCACATAACAGCAACCCCAACAACAAACCTATGCGTGCCTTACATGCTCATGCAATAGAGTCTCCTCTACTCACCTACTTCCTGGAATAAGGTAACCTCTTGTAACTGATCTCGGAAGCCATTTCTCCCCACATTGGCTTCCAAATTCGACCACGTTATACGCGAAACCCGTACGCCACCACAATATTAACTAACATGCACAGATACAACTAGCTGTATGCGAGAGTTACATCGAATGCCGTTCGGCAGCCATCCTAAAATTGATCAAATCTGCTTATTGATTATTCTCGCCGAGCTATGATACAATCTAGCAGACACCGCGGCGGCTGACGCCACGTTTGCCGTTGCGGCGCCGCCGGACGCACCAACATCGTAACTGACTGACGCAGCCGAGGATCATACTCAACTGCAACTTCCCATTGATGCCTGAGGAGCAAGCTCAGAGATAGTGACCGTTGGTCATTTGAAACATGAAAATGGAGTCTTCCTCATCAGCGAACGATCGCGACCATCATAGCAAAACTAGAAGCTGTAGCATTAATTCCCTTTCTTGATTTTTCGTCTATGTTGATATAGATTAACATGTGATTGCTTTACAATTACAGTGTAAGCACTCTCTAGTCGATAGCGTATAATACCCGTGGCTCTAGTATTGGGCGACTTACTGTTACTTACGTTCTGGGTCGGATAAAGATCACCTGGACGCAGTATGCTTGTGAGAATGAGAAATTAGTTAGCAAGGTTATTAATTTAATTGGACAAATGACACGGCTTTCACATGCGAATCGTAATTCGCACGTCGAATCGGTACATGATCAAACTAATCACGTACTAAAGCCAACCATATCCATGTTTCCTTCTGTTTACATCACTAGCTTACCTGCCAGATTAGGGTCTTTGTCGAGCTTGCGCATCGGTAGCTTGTCCCGGTTGTAGCTCATCTATACATGCAATAAAAACTATAAGCTAGAATAGCTGTTCCGACTCAGGCAGGTACATTCATAAGTCGCTCGTAGTTTCAACTCAAGTAACTTTAGAATCCACATCGATTTTGGTAGGCACAGTTTGCCTCTCAGAAATCAAAAGGGTTCAGATAAACGTGAAAACGTCAGAGGAGTGAAAACGTCTATAAACTGTGACTTATGAAAATGCCAATATATTGCGTAAAATAAGCGCATCATTGGTTCAAATGTTCATTCTGTTTTGCAGAATGATCATGCGTTTTGTTAAATTAGAGTAGGCCCCCTATATATGGCTGTTTCAAGCGGTAACATAATTATTATATCGTCAGTGTAACAATTCGAGTTTGCTAGGTGAAAAGCACCACTAGTAGTAAATACTAAAAGAATAACAACGAAACACATTAATATTGTATCAAGAGCGTATAAAGAAGGACCCTTCTTTATACGCTCTTGATTGTATTGATCTTCAATCAATATGCAGTGCGGGTTGCTATGGAGTGCAGGCTCGCTACAGTCTGATCAATACGTCATGCTTAACTGAACTATCATCAGCATGCCAGTGATAAAGGTCTCAATATTACCTGTTCCGGAAGCGACCTCCTTCAGTTTCGAGCAACCTTCCACGTTGTCCATAACATATGGGAGGTTTTTCGCTTATTTACAAAGCCAGGGACAGGTTAGTTTCCTAAGAATGGGGGTTTGTCGGGGGTAGATGTTGGTATATAAACTCAAACAACTCTTCGTAGCAAACCACCTAAGCCACCCCTTCATACTCATTACCCCCGGAGTAAGACAACGAATCGTGCACGGATGAAATTAACGTGCTAATTAGAGAAGATATATGTTAAAGAGACTTAAGTAGACTTACGGTGTCTGCTTCTGTCGGCAGCTAACCACAATGGGCGCGATGCTTACGCCTGCTCGTACCAAACTAGACAATCACTGAAAACGCTGTCTTGACGTCCTAGCCCCAGCAAGACCAACGAGGACAAGGTTACTAGCAAGCAGCAGCTGTCTCCGCCTCCGGTGCCGTTCCAGTACGATCTGTCGATGTAAAAGATGAGTGCTCTAACCATACACGTCTCTTGCAGTGCGTGCACATCTTGTCTATCTCACTCGCGCACGCTCCTTCTCTCCCCTGCAGCTCGAAACAGAAGACGCCAAACGAATAACTAATTTGATGACCACGTGTCTGTCGCTCACCTGGCAGAGCAACATATTAGCAAGTCATTTCTCCGATTGCATATTCCGAGGAGTAGCGACCTGGCGATAGTATATATAGTAATAGGAAGCAGTACGATATTGATCGCAAAGAACTGCGCGCGGCGTTCGCCAGTCCATTACGAAATAGAATGACAACCATGACCCAAAACGAGCATTTGTCTATGTTGTTTTTTTACCAGAACGCATCTGAACGTTTAATATTAATAGACAAGAATAAGGCCCGGTAAACTATTTTTATTTAATCGAAAAGATCTTTTGTTGAAGGCGAAATGGGCCAAGGCACGGCCCACTGCAAATAGGAGCAGACGCCCTTCGCACTGCGAGGTTACTTAAATACACCGTAACATTATGCAGCTTGATAAATGTTCGATTAGTATTTTTGGGCAAAATAATGCGCGTTACATCGAGTTACAGTCATTTAGCGCCTCTTTAGTTCATGTGTATCACTTATACGACATACGGAAGCGCCGCCTAGGTCGAATAGTGACAGATTTCCGGAATATTCGCATTCACCGTCATTTATATAGTGAATCATCCAATTCAATACTTAGTGTTAGCGCGGCGGTGGTCATTATTATAATACACCCTCGTATTGCATGTGGGTGTGGGGTGTGTGTGTGTGTGCGTGCGTGCGTGCGTGCGCGCATGCATGTGTGTGTGTGTGTGTGTGTGTGTGTGTGTGTGTGTGTGTGTGTGTGTGTGTGTGTGTGTGTGTGTGTGT
>NW_014577136.1:496137-498818 GCF_000485595.1 Priapulus caudatus | reverse complement strand
CTCTCTCTCTCTCTCTCTCTCTCTCTCTCTATCTCTTTCTCTTTCTCTCTCTCTTTCTCTCTCTCTTTCTCTCTCTCTCTCTCTCTCTCGCTCTCCCCCTCTCTCTCTTTCTCCCTCTGTATAATATTTCTCCCCTCGCTCTATTTTCCTTTTTCTCTCGCTCTCTCTTTCTTTCTCTCCCCCTCCTCTCTCTTTCTCTCCCCTCTCTTTCTCTCTCTCCCGTCTCTATATCTCTCTCCCCGATCGCTCACTTTTTCTTTCTTTCTTTCTCTTACTCTCATCTTCTTCCTCTCCCATTTCGCCCTTGTATGCTCTCACCACCCCTCACTCGATCTGCCCTTTTCCTCCTGTCTCGCTTTCCATATCTGCCACTCTCTCCTACAATTCTCTCCTCCCCCTCGCTCTCTATCCCTCTTCATCGCTCCTGTCGTCTCTCTCCCCTCCCCCTCTCTCGCGTTTTTCTCCCTCTTTTTCTCTTTCTCTCTCGCTCTTCCCTCTTTCTCCCTATTTGTCTACCCCCTTCTCTCTCTCCGTCGTCGGCGCTGTACGCGCTTAAAAATAAAAGCAAAGTCTATGAAAAACGGTGTATTTCCTATTAGTTATAAACAGTATTTTTTGCTGCCCCGCACCGTAGCGCCGCCTATGTAGTATAGGAGCTACTATGTATGTAGCCCGACCAAGCTGTGCGACGGATTGTCTATACATTCCGGATTGTCATTCCGGATTGTCATTCCGGATTGTCTATACATTGCTAGGTATTCTAACCCTAGCAATACCGTTTCTTGGAGCTACTATGTATAGGGCTCGATTCCCAGGCAGCATATGACGGCTTCATCATAATGAGATATGACGCTGCGGCTGGTTTTATATAGCGAAAAAAATATCCGGGCGTAGTCTGACCTCAGACTGACTTATAATCAGATTTATAATCAGACTTCTTACTTCACGCAAGAAATCGACTAGGTAGGCCTACCGACTTCTATTTTGAGGTGTTGCCCTAGTTGTGCGTCCGTCTATACGCTACTGTAGTGTATTGTGTACATACATATATGTACATACAAGTGTGTGCGCGCGTGTGCGATCCGGCACATCAGCCTAAGTCGCCCGTGTTTATTCACGAGGGTTCTAAATATATAGCGAGCTGGCGATGCTAACCCTGCAACACTGACGCTAAAAAGTGTATATATGTCGCTCTCCTTAGTACAGCTGAGAGGGTCTATGTCCTCCAGGGTACTGCCGGAACGTACCCTGGGTACGGTCCGGTATACCGGAACGTACCCTGGTACTATCTAATATGCCGGACCGTACCTTGCCTACTCCACTAACGAGTCTAGGGAGTCGCCTACGCCTACTCCCTAACCCTAACCATAACCCTAGCCCTAACCCTAACTCTAACCCTAACCCTAACCCTAACCCCAACCCTAACCCTAACCCTAACCCTAACCCTAACCCTAACCCTAACCCTAACACTAACACTAACCATATCAGCTAGATAGTTACCAGGGTACGTTAATTCCGGTATACCGGACCGTACACAGGGTACGTTCCGGCAGTACCCTGGGGAACATAGACCCTATCAGCCTTAGGCCATGCTAGCCCGACCAGGCTGTGTGACTAACGTCATATACACAGTGAAGGAGTGAATTATAAGTCTTCTAACCCTAGCAAAGACCGTTTCTTGAAGCTAAGTGCATGCCAACAAGAGCATATGTTCTATAAAATATAAAAACTATAAAACTAGTCGACTGAAATTTCCAACCGGGTAGAAATTTTTTTTTCGGGCGGCGCGGTACTTAATTTTTTTATAACAAAACGTTGCAAAAAATTCTGACTTGCACGTGAACTATTCATTTTGAAGACCACTGAACGGGATTGCACGTTCAATAAATCCGGTGTGAATGCGTTTGTTCGTCCGATCCTGCGCAGCCACAGTCCGAATCAAAATATTTGCACGATTCAATATATATAGCTATTCAGCTATATGCACAGCTATAGCTATAGCTATATGCACGATATATATATATACAGATATTCAGCACGATTCAAGATATCATACAGAGATGTGCAGACGATAATACTATATACTATATAAAAAGCTAGCGATAGATGGCGCTGCGTGTCAAATGTTCTTTTCACACACTCGTGTGCAAAATGAGTCAACGTAATGAATCCTAAACGCGCAGTATAGGGTTTCAGATATGAAAGATCCCGATGTACAAATTCGCTATGATTGTTTTAGTTATAAACAGGTCATGCATAGGAATTTTGGCATATTCTCTGCTATGTTGATTTACTTGCATGCTATGCTTACTGGTTACAAAATACCTCAGAAGATGGAAATAGTCATCGCATCGGTATTTGTTGTAAAACTAGCGACGCCAGAAAATATTTTCACGAATTCTCAACTTGTAACGGATATAACACATCTACAACATAATCGTGAAGGTCGTGTGTTAGTGCGTATGCTCTATTGTGGTATACTGGTGCCTAGAGTACTGGTGCCTGCGAATCGCAAGCTGTGAAGGTGTCAGTTTACTCACAGTGAACTCAGACCCTGAAACTCTTCAGCGTGACTCATGTTATTGACCTACAAATTATTAGTAATTGGAGTCATGGATAATTGTAATAAGCCTTAGTCTTACGTACCAGCATATATATATATATATATATATATATATATA